>NW_026267193.1:1239346-1247368 GCF_000697945.3 Frankliniella occidentalis | reverse complement strand
CCCCCCCGCCGCTGGCCCCTCCCGCGCAGGAGGTCCGCGACGGCCCGCTCTGGCCGCCGGCCTGCTGGCCTGGTCATCAGCTCATCAGGTCGCTTGGCTCGGCCTGGGCTAATTTGGGGGACGCGCGCGCGTGCGCCGGGCGCGGGCCTGGGCCTGGCCCGGATGGGCTTTGCACCCACTCTGTGCGAGACACCCCCCTCGGTACCCCACCTCTCTTTATTCCTCACCACCCCAACACCTCGCGCCATGTCTCTGCTATTTCTCTAACATCCCTCCCGCAGCCAACGCAACTCCCCCCCCCCCCTTCCCCACCCTACCCCCGAGCTCTTGATGCTGTGGTCCACGGAAAGGGGAAGGGTGGAGCGAGCGGAGGGGGACTCGCCCCGTCCCACCGCCACGATGCTGTCGTCGCGAAGGTGCTTGTTGTTGTGTGGGTGCCCCCCCCCCTCCCCCGACCTCTTCCTCTCTCATCGCCCGCGTCGCCCCCACCTCGTCCGCTCAGCAGGTGTTAGCTGGTGGCTGTACAGCACCTCAGCCTCAGCACCTCGCCTCGCCTCGCCCTACCCCGCCCCACCCACCTCGCCCCGCCGCGACAAGCTCGTGATTGTCTCAAGCTCGTCGGCGGCGGCGCCGCCGCGACGCTCTTTAACGCCCCACCCCGCCCTTCCCCGCCCCGCCCCGCCCCTGGACGGCCGGTTCCGGCCCGCCGCGCCGCGGGCAGCGTCCTTGTGGTCCGGCCGGGCGGGCGGGCGGGCCGGGCCGCCAGCGCCGGTGAGCCCATTGAGCGGGCGCGGGCCCGGTGACGCGGGGCGTGGCGCGGGACGCCCAAGTCATGACTCAGCAGCGCCTCCCGCAGACTGGCATCATGGAGCTAGAGCGCCAGCGCCCCAACAACGCCCGGCCCATCCGCGCGCCATTGTCAGCGTCCTGGCGCCCGCCGCCCGCGGGTCCAGAGCGCGCCCCTCGCCGGCGTCCTCGTCCGCCGCGCCGCAGCTCACCGGACACACAAGTACAGCACGCTGCCCCCCGCTCCCGCTGGCCGCCGCTGCTGCCAGGCCAGGACGCACGGCTGGCGGACGCTAAGACACGCGCCCACGTACAAAACCAACAGCACAATTAAATTTTTTTCGGGGCCTCGTGATGTTTTTCGTGACGGCCACGACGGCCCCCGGGGCCGCTGCTGCCCGGCCCAGGCCTGGCCGGCTCTCCTTGCTCTCCCGCGCTCGTCCTTTCCTTGTCGGTGCAAGCGCCCCGCCGCCACCACCGCGCCGCCCTTCTGTCCGCCAAACGGAATATGATATACGCCGCCCTGGCCGCCGCACTGTCCAGGTTTCCGCGGAGAGGAGCAGCAGAACGGGACGCCCGGCCCGGCCCGGCCGAGGGGCTGCCATTTATCACGGAATTAATTGCGCGCCGAGGAGCCCGGGCCGGCGGGGCAGGCGGCAGGGCAGCGCTGCCCCCCGTATTGGATTACGTCTGGGTGCAGCGAGCTCCCCGCCCGGGCGCACCGGCGCACCGCGGGCCGCGGCCAGGACACAAGGTACTGCCCACGAGTAGCCGATAGGGAGGCGTCAAAAAGGTGCTCAACGCGCGGTAAAAAGTAATGTCTGATTTATATTTTGAGGAAAAGGGGGAAACTTTCAGGAAGTTCCAAAGCTTGAGAGTAAACTCTCGGAATTTGAGGAAGTCTCCTCGAAAAAATTGTGAAAATTCCCACGTTTCTTATTTTTGATTCTTTCTCAAAATGTGAGTAGTTTTTGTCAAACTAAAGGAGCTCCTCAAAGTTTCCTTCCCCATAAAAAAAAACTTTAAAAAAAAACCACATTGTTTTTCTTAGTGAAAAGCCAAGCTACCGTGCATTTTCTCGAGGCGTCTTTGTCTTCATGAAACAACCCTAGATCTAAGTAGCGGGTATATCAGATCAGAGCGGACTCCACTGTCTCGTGGGTATGAATATCCTCTTCCCTCTTGGGTCGCAGGGGCTGTGGCGCGCTTTACTCGTAGGGCTTGTCCAGAAAGTACGTCTGTTTTCTCTCGGATTCATTGGGCAAATTACGAGAGCCCGCCGCCCGCCATACTGGGGGTAGGCCACCGCGCAGTACAGGCTTGCACTGCAAGCAAGATGTTGCCTACCTTGTCAGGCGCTATGAGGGCATACTTTCTTGATGGTCGTCAACCTCGCAACACTTCGGGGATCGCTCTCATAACACCCAGTACTTCTTGAGGTTTAGCTGTGTAGCGACAGCGCTACTAAAGGGCCTAGGAGTCGGGGACCTGAATGCGGCACTACGGACGGCCGAGTCCGAGACCACGGTCGAGACTCTCGGACATGCTCGCCCCGGGCTCTGGGCCTGCATCGCCCCGCAGCGCGGCGCGGCACGGCCACCGCTCTGCCGCTCCGCTCCAAGCTTCAGCAGCTCACTCCCCCGCCCCGCCTCGCCCCGCTCCCTTCCCTCCGCGGTAGAGAAATAACGAGAAATCGATGTGGCCAAAGTCCGGACCTAATAAACTCTTGTGGAAGTATAATAAGTCTCCCTGCCGGCCGGAGCGGCCGCCGCGCCCGCCCTCCCCCGAGGTGTCCGTCGCTGTTGTTTACGATGCCCTGGACGTTTTAATTTGATATTGATATTGAGATTGGAATTGGGACGTGAACCCCGCGCGTGCGTTTAGGTTAGGACGGCGACGCTTGCTGCCGGCTATCTCTCTCTCTCGCTTTTGAGGCCAATAATAATCGAGAAATTGCTCTCAAATGCTCGCCACCACCCCGCCGTAGCCCGCCGCGCCGCGCCCCGCCCGCCCCGCCGGGCCTGCGCATGAGCTCGTAAATAAGGGCGCAAAGCTCACCTCACGAGGCGGGGCAGGGCCCGGCCGGTTATAAGGAGTCCTGTCCTCCTCAGGGTGATTGGTGTGGGACTCCACGTGCTCCGCCTGCGTCACGCCGCGCCCCGCCCCATCCCGCCCAACCCCGCGTCCTTGCGTGTCGCCTATCGGTGCCTTTCGCGGCCCTCTGCGGTCTGGCCCTGGCAGGCTCATCCGCAGCACGTCGGCAACAGCGGGCATGACGGCGCAAAGAGTGCAGCGTATGCACTGCGCAGCGTGATGTGCAAGCGGGTGATCGACCCTTCTGCACAGCCGGAAAACCCAAGTGCGTGAAAAATATCGCAGACTTTGTACTCTGTAGGTGTGTGAGCGCCACTCGTACACATGGAGACACAAGCGTGTGAATTTCAAGGGAAAATTCACACAGCAGCAAGTGTGCGACATTCACTCACTTGCGTTAAGAGTGTGCAGAGGAGGAGGGGGCAGCGAGTAGTGTATGATACCACACCCAGAAAGTGGTATCCTTAAACCATTGAATTTTCTTTTTAAAAAATACAAAAAAATTGTTGACCTTGGTTTAAGGTTTTTCCGTTGTTTTCAAGGAAAGTAAGTTGATCTAAGGAAATATTTACTTTATTTTAAGAGATTTGCCTGAAGTTAAAGACAATTTTACTTGTATTTTTTGAGGAAAAAATAGCGATATGAAGCAACGCATTTCGCCTTCTTCAAAGATACCATTTTCTGGGTGCAACCGGCCTAGGCTACCTGAAAAATGGGTCATGGGAATAGTTGTGAGAGCGGAGAATGAAAGCATACAGATTGAGCTACCATCCTCATCAATCGTTTTAATTTATTTTCCAAAATTTGTCGATCCCTATTGGCTTCTACTGAAATTGCGTTATTCTTTTTAAATGTCTACGTTGGTCAAGTCATAGTCAACTAGAGACCGCAAAAAAATGGCGTTCGAAAGGAAATAACCTATTACTTGCTGCTGGGGTGAGGTGCTGGGTGGATAAGATTAGGCAATTTTCGGTTCAATACGCTGTAAGCGGCACATAACCATATAGCCCTGTATAAGCAAATCCTGGATATGCGCCCGGCCCGGGTTCATGCATCATCCGCTAAAAAGTGTCCAGCAGTGAGACCTGTTATGCCTTCGTCCTTTGTGTGTGCGTTTTGGAGAGAAGCAAAGCGCACGGGCTTAAGCCCCGTCCGAGAGACAAGTTGCCGAGTGCGGCATGGCATGGCGGGCCGGGGTGGGGCGGGGCGGGGCGGGGCAGGCATACCAGGCGTACCTGTGTGAACGACCTTGCCGTCGCAGGCCCGATGGACCACACGAAAACGACCGGATATTGCACCGGGGAGGCCCGGAGCAAAAGTGGAGGAGAAAAGGGGGAGGGGGGGCAGGGGGGCGAGGAGCATCGCATGAAAATTCTTTGTCCGTGCTTAGACCGCCCGCGCCTGTCGTGCGTTTGGCGATCCATCTGATAGGCGTCGGCAGGCAGGGTAGCCCGGGGACGTCGCGGACCGCGCCCGCCCCTCCGGGCCAGCGACCCTTGTAGGCAGCGGCAGGGGAGGGGGCACCGCAGCCCGAGCCCGAGGTGATGAATAGGGCCGCCTTTTGACTGAAAAGGTTGGACAAATGGAGCGCCATTTCCCCACGTCCCGTCGTCCCCGCGTCCCGCCGCCGGCGCCGCCGAGGCCTGACTACCCTTGGCGTCGACCCGACGGGCGCCGACGCATCGTCGTCGTCGTCACCGCGCGCAGCCCCTAGGACGAGCCGCGTGGGAGCGGCGGGGAGCTGCCATACGCCTGCGAGGCCCGCTTACACCTTACGCTTGGGGCAGGGCCGGGTTACCCTGCGCCGCCGAGTCGCGAACCGTGGAACCATTAAACCCGACGCCTTTCTGGCGTCTCATCTCATCGGGGCCCGGCGGGGCCCGGCGCGCCTCCCTCATTGTTGGAGGCGCCGTCATTGCCCCCACCGGGGGCTCCCAGGGCCCCCGAGGCCCCGGGGCCCCCCACCCGCAGTCGGGGACGACAATGGTGTGGCCGGAAGACCACATCAATCATGAGCAGGTTGGCAACCCGCGCAACAATATGGCGGCGCCGAGCAGCGCCTTTCAGCCGTCGCCTCCACCTCCGCCACTGCAGCATTCTGCGCACCTCCCCTCCAGCGCTGGAGGTCGGCGCGGTCAGCGACGCAGTGACGCGCCCGGCGCAGCGCGTCGGCCGTCGGACGGGCTAACCCGGCCTTGTCGGGACAAGGGGCCATAGGGACCGGCGGCAACGGCGGCCGGCGCGGGTTACATCGACTTATCGGAAGCGTTACCCATCACCTCAGCCTGTGCACATGCAAGCTGCTGCCATGCTCTTCCTGTGTCCGACCCTTGACTCCTGGCTGAGAGTAACCCCAAACGGCAGAGCCCTGCAACGGTCGAGCCGCCTTGGTCCGACAAGCGAACGGGAGGGAGAGAGAGAGCGTCATGCCACCTGCCCCCCACCACCTTACCTATGAGATGCTTGCCCCGCACCGACCCCCCTCCTCACCTCTCACCCGTTCTAGCTTGTCGGGTCGCGCGACGGTTCGACAACCCGACCGACAGTTTGGCGGGCGGTCGAACCCGGTCCGACAGCGCCGTGCGTTGTCGGCCCGATTCTGGGGATCGGTTCGACCGTTGCAGGCCTCTGCCAAACGGGTTGGTTAGGGATGGTCCAGAGAGTACTTCCGTTTTTCTCAGAATCATTCGGCAAATTGAGGGGAGCTCGGCGCCTGCGAGGTTTAGGATAGGCCACCCCGCAGCACACGAATGCACGGCAGGCAAGATGTTGCCTACCCACCAGGCGCTATGGGGGCATGCTTTCGTGCGTGACCCTCCTTGACTGCTGTGCCTGCCTGCACGCTGCTGCTGCACTTGTCCTGCCCTGGTCTACTGTGTGACTGCGCTGGCTGACTCTCGTTGTCGGGGTCGGGCCGCTAGACTTGTCCGCGGCGCTGAGGGAGACGATGGAGGCTGCGGCGGGGAGGGGCCGAGCTGGGCGGCGCTGCCACGCGTCGACATGCCTTGTCACTACCGGCACAGCGCGGCGCGGAGCTTCAGCCACATCATGGCGCAATAATAAATATCCCCCTTTCTCCTGCGCCTCCCCCTCCCCCGCTCCGGCGCCGCGCCTCGCGACTCCTCCCCGGCTTGGGTTCTGGTCCGACGGCGTGGGGTGGGTCCAGGTGGGCCCTTCACTGTGCCGGGCTGGAGCAGGCTGGAGGGAAAGGGGGGGAGGGGCGACAAGGCTCGACTCGGCGCAACGCAAGCGCAGGCACATAATGGTATGACTAATAATTGTAGCGCGAATCCTGCAAGCCGCAAGTCAGTCCTCCTGCGGGCGGGGGCGGCGGTGAGTGTGGGCTCGGCACCTCAGCAGTGACGACACGTTTTGGTTTGCCCTCTCTCAATTTATTTCGTCGACCACCGTGCAGCAGCAGTAAGCACCCCCGCAAGTAAAGGTGCGAAGTCTCCTTTCGAAAGGAAACTTTGGCGCGCCGCTGCTGTTGAATGGAATCGGGGTGGCTTTAGAGCAAAGCGCTTACAGCAGCGGGAGCCCTTCCTTCCCCCGCTAGCAACAAAGACACAACACCCGACCGTTACCTGCACCCGCCCCGCCGCGTCCCGCCCCTGACGCGCCGCGCGCGCGCGCGCGCATTTCATGGGGTTTATATGGTTTATGGAGCTACTCCGCTCGCGAGGCGATACTCGCGCCGCCCAAAGTCCTTTCCTCGAGGCAATCCTCCTCCATTCCGCCGCCGCCGCCGCTGCAACACCGCGCGCTACATTGTAATGGCCCCCGCCGCCGTCCTAGACCCGACCCGGCCCGCCACATTGTAAATGGCAGGCCATCTCGCTCACCCCGCCCCGCGGCGCCCCCGCCCCGCACCCGCCCACCGGCCAGGAGGCCGCCCCCGGCCCGCCTCGCGCCGCTGCAGCCCCCCGGTGCTCACCGTTCAGCCCACCCTGAGCACGGGGCTCATCGGCGGCTTCCACCCGGAAGTCCCGCGCCCTGCTGGACCGTTTCCGGCGCGCGGCGCGGCCGAGGTGCCGACTGCCTGCCTGCCCCGCCCCCGCGCGCCCCGCCACCCGGTTTTATAGCGCGGCGAGTACAGTCCCCCTCGCACCACCGGACGGCACGGCATCGCCCGGAAACGGCATCTTCATAGCAGTAAAAAAACGCCCCTACCCTACCTCCGCGGAGCGCCATAGGATTTGGGTCGTATTTCACGACCGTGTCCCGTCCGGCTCCGCGGAGAGCAGCGATATCAACGAAAAGAGTTGCAGCACGGCGCCGCGCGCGCCTTGCCTTTGCGCACGCCCCTCGGCGGCGGGGCACAGCTGCAGCAGCCGCAGCTGCCCCTTCCTCCCTGCCGGCGGCGCGCGGGGGGCGCGGCGGGGCCGCGGCCGCCGGCTCTGATGAGACGCGGGCAGGGTGGCCCCGGCGGCCCCTCCGCCCGCCTGCCCTGGCCGCGCCCCACAAGTAACGTGTCGTCGTCTGCAAAGTTTCGGCGGCGCCGCGCTCTGCCACGCCGCGCTGAGGCTGAGCCCCGCCTCGGCCCCGCCGGCGCTGGCTGGCCTGGCCCCGCACGGCCCGGGTCGTCTGCTGTCTGCCGCTCGTCTTGGTGTCCCGGAGGCAACGACCCACCTCACCCGGACCCGCCGCGGCCCGGGCCCGCCTGCCTGCGCGCGTACGGCTCTCATTTTTAAAAGGGATACGTTCGTAGCCGTCCGCATGCCGGGTACTGCCTCCTCTGGGCACACCTTGATTCATACCAATGATATGACGACTCGGTCGGTGGGTGTTTCGGAGACGTACCTCCGCCACTCGGCCCCACCGCCCCCGCCAGGCTGTAAAGCTCCCCCCACCCTCCCCCTTTTCGCGGCGGCGGCTGGCCGCTCGCGTCACACGAGACTCTTCCCCTCCCTTCGCCCCTCCCCCCTTTTCCCTGGAGGAAGGTGATGTTTGCCGTCGTGGAAGTTCAAGTTCAGCTTGGGCGAGAAAATATGATTTATTTCACGTCTTAACAACGCCAACAACAACACACACACACACAATCACGATGGCCACAACACTTAAAATTCTAGAGAGCATCACATGTGGAAGACATTCCTATAACTAAATACACAATAAATTAGTATAAAAAATATAAAGCAGTTC
>NW_026267193.1:1238448-1239296 GCF_000697945.3 Frankliniella occidentalis | reverse complement strand
GGGGGGAGAGGCATTTCGTTAGCAATTAGAGTCAGCCGGTACTCGGTCGGTACAGTACATGACGCCTTTTTGAATGCCGTACTGTACTATGTTTGAATGTCAGGTTTGGCATTCTAAGGAGGCATTTGACCAGAGATACTAACTTTTTGGCCCCGTAAGTGAATTTTGGGCCTACTTCATGATCGATTATGAAAATGTTCAGTTCAGTTCGAGGATAGCGTCTGTTTTACAGAGTGCCATTCTCCGTAGCTGCTATCGCTAGGTGCATACACGCGTACCGGGTGTTTCAGAGTACGCGCCGGTGCGAAACACTTTCAGAAAATCTCTTTTTAAGGGAAAAATGTACTCGTAACCAAACATCTGACAACAACTTCACATCGTCGATCGTCGGAAGTGTTACTTATTGTAACCGTAATCAATAGAACTTTGCCTTCGTAAAACTGAAAAAAAGGCCTGGCTATTTGCAGTTAGAATTCACATTTTTTTTTGCGCTAAAACACAAAACCTCCAACAATTTCATTTCAATTTTGGGGTAATCACTGCCAAATTCGTCGACCTTTAAAAATAAATTAATGACAATTCTCTAACCATTATCTCACGTTCATAAACTCAATAAGCTTCCCCCGATATTGTGTCCGGCGGACCTCAGAGTATGGCTGGCCGGGTAGAGACTGAGCATGAACTTGGCTCGTTAGGCAAATAGTTTATAAACGCCGGCTGCGCTGAGCTGCGCGGAGCTGTGCCGAGCCCAAAGGACTGCGCTGGGCCGGTGCGCCGGGCGGCCTGCTCCTGCCTGCGCTCGGCCTGGAGTCGCGTCCGCCCGCCCCGCCCCGCCCCGCCCTGCCCCG
>NW_026267193.1:1220496-1228748 GCF_000697945.3 Frankliniella occidentalis | reverse complement strand
CGGGGCGAGGTGGGGCGCCGTGCCTCTGCGTAAAGCTTGGTGTAAGTTGGTAATGCTCGCCGTGGGAAACTTGGTAATCCACGGCACCGGTCGCACCTCACCTCACCATCGCGTCGTGGTGAGAATGTAATAACACCGCCCCTCCCCCACTCCCTCCACACCTGTACAACTCTGCCCGCCGACCCGACGGGACAGGTCACTGCTGCGACACTAATCAATAATATGAACACTATCTCGCTAAACAAAACTCTCGAAACAGGGAAGTGGCGAGAGGAGCGTTTTGGGTGGAGGTAAACGTCTCCGCCGTGTCTACGCCGCCAGACGAGTTGGTGTGGGTGAGGGTAACCCCACGGCGGCGGGGCGGAGCGGGGCGAAGGGCGGTAAAGTTACAAGTAAAGTTACACGAGCGCGCACCACCGAGGGCATTTACAAGTGGTAGATCAAAGGGCAGCATCTCCGACGGAAACTTACGGGTTCGGTGAGGCCGGTGCCACCCTTGCCCAGGGACTCCCCTTCCTTCCAGCCCATCTTCGAGAGCATCTTGAAGCCCTTGTTGGTGGAACGAATGGACCTGAAAAAGACGCAATTGCGTAATAACCAAATGAAACCAAACCAATGCAGTATGTGAGTTCCCCTTTTAAAATTAATAAATAATTTGACGTAAGAGGCAGGGTTTTGACTTACTCTGTAGTCGATGCCACCTCCGTCTTAGCGTGCTCGTTGTGGGAGCCAACAGTCACCCGGCGGATCTCCGCGCGGTCCTCGTAGCCTGGCGCCAACTCTGCTTTGCTTTCACTGCTTCCGATACCGAACCTCTTGCGAAGTCGACGAAGTTCCTGCATTCGTTTTTCGGATTTTGATTCTCCAGTATGAGAGGGTATCGGCGCCGGCTCATATTCATCAGCTATAATGAATATGTTTTATTTCAGACATGTCATTTCTTAGTATTTTTGATTAAAATTCTCTAAACCTAAATAATTTTAGCAGTAATTTACAGACCTTTCCTTGATGCAACTACACCTGGTTCACATTCTTCACAAGTTTCCCTACCAGGATGTATGTGGCACAGCAAGTTGGTGGAACCAAGAGTGATTACTGTGCCGTGTGGGATTTCACAAGGATCACTTTCTTGCTTTGCAGCTGATAGGCGTTGCTTACTAACATAAGTCCCATTTCTACTACCATAATCGGTGAAAAAATATTTTCCACTTGATTCATCAAATGTAAATACGCCATGGTGCTAGAAACACAAAAATTTGCTGTAGCAAAAAACTCCTACAGCATTGGAAACCAAAAATGGTAATTTAGCCACACCCACCTTACTAATATTAATGTCAGGAATACAAACAGCATGGAATTTCTCCCGACCTAGTGTGCCTCCTTTACAAGTAACAATAAAAAGGTTTCCTACGTTCAAATTTCTTACTTCAGTACTTTCTACAATTATGCGCATGCAAGGAGGCCATGCTTCACTTGCTTCTGTAACCAAAGGAAATGATGATGAAAAACTGGCTTCACAATTCAATACTTGATACATATCCATAGAATTCATAAGTATGGACTGATATGAGCTTGAGAAAACACAAACAACAAGGCATACCCTCAGAAAGCCTTCGGAGTTTTTTCCATGGCTGCTCAATATTTAGATCAGGGGCATCAACAGTGGTATCAATAGCAGAAGGAATTTCTTGCATTTCTTCATTTTCCTCAATAGTGACCTTTTTGACGGATGAGTCAGTATTTTCAGTGTCACTTTCACTACTTAGCGAACATTCTCCTTCTTCCATACTATTCTCACTCCTTGAATGACTCCTATGGCGTTTCTTTTTTTTCTTTTTAGACTGGAAATAAATGTCAGTCATAAGAATGGAGCTGAACATAAAATTTTAGAGTGAACAAATCTGAGAGCTCCTGCTGCTGACCTCACAAACAAATTTTTAATTTCCATCTAGTTTTGATTCTATGTTACATTATAATTGTTCAAGCTCATATTGGCCCTACATGAATTTCAAGCAAGAATGTAAGAAAAAACTACTAAACATACCTAACACATTCTTGCGCAATCTCTCCACTGACAGTTGAGAAAATTTTTGTACAACATCATCGATGCTAGTGCTCTCACAAAATTCCTTGCACAAGAGGAATTTATTTATTAGGGTCTGGCAGCAGGATTTCTCAACAATCTAAAGAAAATTATCTCAATTTGAGGTATAGTTATGAAGTCACTTACCTTATGCTTTTTATGTTTTCCTTTTCTTTTATGTTCATTCCTAGATTCTTTGGGACTCTTTAACTCTTCCCTGCTTTCCCGTGAGCTTAAGATATCTAAAACTTCTGGATCTACAGGTGCCATAGGGTTTGAGCCAGACATTTGAAGTTCAGTCTCTTTGGTTTCTAATGGATCTGGTATTAACAAGGGAGTAGATTTTGATTTTTTCTTACTCCCTTTATCTGAACTTGTGGATTTTCTTCTAGGTTCCTTATCTAATTTGCTTGATTTCTTTTCTTTCTTTTTTGTCTCTTTTTCAGAACTAATTTGTTTCTTTTTTGTCTCTTTTTCTGAGCTAACTGATGGTGTTTTAATTTCTTTTTCTGACACAATTGATTTCTTGTTAACTTCTATTTCTGAGCAGAAAGAGTTTTGTTTCACTTCTGATCGTACGTTAAATGATTTTATCTTGATATCTGCTATTGAAGTAAATGGAACTTGGGAACTTTTTGCTGTCATAGCAACAAAAGGAATAGCTGGTTCCATCATTTGCTGGTCTGGGATAAGTTGTACAGGTGTGGCCGCATGAGAATGATACTCATATGACTTGGTCCTTTCATTATAGTACAAATATGTACCACTATTACCATCATAATATAATCCCATTTCCTGCAATGAAAGAAAAACTGTATAACAATAAGTTGAATAATGTGTAACAGGAATAATAACAGGTCCAGTGCAGTGTGATGCCAACCATGCGTCAGAATAACATAAGATTGCATACTCCTGCTGAACTCTATACGAAAAGAAAACATATACTTACAGCATTGTAATAGTAACCAGTGTTGTAATCATAATACATCCCAGACGTCTCTTCATACACAAAGCCTGTTTGCTGCATAGCACTCTCTGCCACTTTCTTCACTTCATCTGCAAGACTTATTGCTGACTTGGTGTCTGACGATGTAGCCCATTCCGAAATCTGATTGTCTGAGCTCGCTTCCCCAGCTTGCTCTAAAATGTTATTATGAGCCAGATGCTCCGTTGGTGTATCAGTCTGTGTACTGACATCTACCAGTACAGAGCCATTTTTCAAATTTAAACTGGATGATTGTTTCTGAAATCATATAAGATGTTTGGCAGAACAAAATTAGTGCAATTATCAATAACCATGAATGGGTGCATAACCTCACAGTAAGGGCGCTACAGGTAAGTTCACATAGTAACATACGTATTCCTTTAGTTTTTCGAACAACTTCACGAGAGTACACTGCTGCTTTTTGATGTGCTCATTCAGTCGCTTTATGTACAAGAGAACCTCGGGCAAATCTTTCAAAACAACTTCAAAAGAGTGAGTAAGGTCCTCCTTCAGGCAGCGCGACATAGACTCCCCTTCCTGCTCATTATCTTCCGCGGCATTCATTTTTGGAGAGACGTGCGGAGACAAGTTTTTAACAATATCAGCTAACTACATACTCCTGTACATGTGATGGGTAATGACTTTCCAACAATATCAAATACATAGAGTAAACAACATGCCTCCATTTTCGAAAGCAGACGACAAACAGTTGAAGTGAGAGAAAATAGTTCGATGTTCGTATGTTTTTGTTAGAGAAAAGTGGCGGTAGAGTTTGAAATCATAAGAGGCTTTAATATACAATATGTTCCAAGAATGTCGGGAAATACTCATGTTTTCTGGCAACTGAAGACTATCCTATCGTCTGTTTACCAGGACGTTCTTCGTCACCCAAGTCAATTAAAATCTTTGATTTACAACATTTTAATTTCAGCTGCTTGAAAGAGCCTGAACCAAACACAATTTTTCATAGCAGTAAACGAGCAGAAGTAGACGACTGGAAAAGCTCACCGGTCGGTGACTTTTTTTAACAGATTGGCTTGATTTGTTGACATGGCGAGTGGAAAAAACAACAAACAGTAGGTTGAAAACAGTTCAATAGTACTCCGATTTGTACTTTAACTATGCTCTACGTCACGCAGCCTTATCGATGATGTTTGACTCTTAATTCTCTGGGAAACAAATGCCCAACACTCATTTTTCTGTATTCTAACCTGTATATTTGGTGATGTATACTAATTCTATTGTCAATGTCCAGGTATGGGCTGATTTTGCCCACCAAAGGCTATACAGTTCGAGCCCCTACCAGAAAAAATGTCTTTGGAGATGACAGCGATTCTGACTCAGATGGGGGTGGAGGTGGTGATTGGGTTAAAAAGTCAATGAAGGTCTGTGCTATAATAAATATTGTCTTATTATTTTCATTTTTCAACTGCCCTTTTACTAATATTCTCATTTGCCATTTTTCTCATTTTTAGCTTGAGGCCCAAAAGAGTACCCTTAAACGAACAACCAAGAACCAGATGAAAAAAGCCCTTGCCGAAGACCCTACAGTATTCCAGTATGATGAAGTTTACGATGATTTAGAACAGAAGAAAGAGGAGGCCACAGCTGCCAAGAAGGGCGTTGAAAAGAAGGTAATGGAACGCTTTATGAAATGATGTTAGATGATTTATTTATTTTGAAATATTCTGCTCTAACTTTATATTTTGTAGCCTCGCTACATACAAGCTCTTCTTCAAACTGCTGAAAAACGGAAGAAAGAAAATGAGCGACGTATTGAACGCCAGGTGCAAAAAGAACGTGAAGAGGAAGGAAACCAATTTGCTGATAAAGAGAGCTTTGTTACTTCTTCGTATCGTGATAAACTGGAAGAATTTAAGAAACAGGAAGAGGAAGAACAAAGAATGGAAAGACTTGAAGGTTTGTATTTGAAAAAACTATAATCCATTAATATATAGTGGTCAAGTAATTGCTTACAATTTTGTACATACTGTACGATTCATCCTTTTTAATTGGAACCTTGTTTTCTCGTTACAGCTATTGGAGATGTTACCAAACAGAAAGATCTCACTGGATTCTATAGGCATCTTTTAAGACAGACTATGGGGGAAAGTTTGCCTGGATCAAGTGAAGCCAACAATCCAGAAAACACCAGTACAAGTGATGTTAAGGAAACTCAAGAGGACTCTGCCCCAAGTCTTAAGGATGGAAAAGCGACTGTGAAAAAGGATGAACGTAAGAAAGACCGTCATTACCGTAAACGCCGGTCCAGCTCTTCTGACAGTAGTTCTGACAATGATGATAAGCCTAAAAATCAAAAAGAGAAAAATGTTGATGCTGATTCTGATTTTACTGGTTCTGCAAGCAGTAGTTCTGAAAGTGAGAGTGGTGCTACTGGAAGTGGCTCTGAGGAAGGGGAAATTGTAAAGAAGAAGAAGAGTGACCCTCCTAAGTCTGGAAAGCCAGAAAAGGTTGAAAAGAAGAAGCGGAAGATTGATAAGGTAGATGAAAAGAAGAAAACATTTATTGAAACCCCATCTACAATTAAAGAAGAACCCCTCTCTCCGAAAGAGGCAGAAGAAGGCAAAGAGATTAATGGTGGTGAAAAGAATAATGAGGAAATGGTGGATAATGTTAAACAAGAGTCTGATTCTGATAGTGTTAGTGATAAGGTTGAAAAAGAAGTGAAACCCAAGATTGATATTTGGGCAAAGAGGACTGTTGGAGAGGCATTTGATGATGCCGTCCAAAGGTACTATGAAAGAAAAGCAGCAAGAACAGCATCAGGTAGAGCTTAACATCAACAGATTGTGACTAAATTAATTTGTGAATTTTAAATTTAAGGAAATTTACCTATTATTAATTCTTAAGTTAGTACAGGGTTCAGGTAATTCTTATTGTTACAAAACTATGTGTGTATAATTATCTTCATCATCATTGATAAGTAAATCCTCTAAATGTCTTTGGCTTTCGTCATTGTCCATGGCTCTTTCTATTCTGCCTGCTAGTTCTTGCAGCTGGCATTCCAATGGGGTGGTGGTGGTTCCAGAATTTTCGCATGCCTCACTATTTTTTCTTTGCTGCATTTTGCCCATATAGCATGTGAGCTGTGCTAGTTCTTCAAGTTCAATTTCTTTAGACATTCCTCTTCCAAGACGGACAGGTTTGATTTCATCATCCTCCTCAATATCAATTGATAAAACATGTGACAGGGCCTTCTGGAAAGTTTCAAGACTTGTACTGTAAAAGAAAAGTTGTTCCCATTGATTCTCTGTGCAGTGAGATCATTAACTGTATGAAAGGCATTATATCATACCACAGTGGATCGCAAGGGTTTAATGTTTGTTGGTATGATTCCACATAATATAAATTTGTTGCTAAATGGAGGGGCTTGGCTTGAATAAGAACAGCTGCTAATAGTGACACTATATCACTTGATGTTATGGGTGGAATGACTGCCTCATCCTCTAATGTGCAGAACAAAATACAAAATTTAGATAAAATATTAAAACTTCCGAATTAATTGGCTATGCAACGTATCTAACTCTCACCTGATGTCATTTTGTGAGTTTCTGCAATGATCCGTTTTATCTCTGCTTCTATGTAGTCTAGAGTAGAACGGAGACATCTTAGTTTGTCCAAGGGACATTTCTGGATATCCAAAGCAGCAAGCTCTACCACCTACAAAATGAACAGCTTAGTGTTTTTAATGTGACTAAATCAGTTTTTAAAATTGTTCTTGAAAGAGCTTTTAAGACTCACTGCTGCAGGAAATGAAAGAGCATATCCTTCTGGAACACCTAATTTATCTGCCGATATATTTTTTTCTGTCAAATACTGACAGTGTCTCCTAATTTTGTGGTCCTTTTCTTCATATTTTGCAAACAACTCTTGAAATACTCGATCATGAACTTGTGATAAAATAGCACTGTAAAAATAATTATTTAAACATTAATGCTCAAAGATCAAATTCAAATTAGTAACTCAGTGTTTTTACATGTTAAGAAATTTATCTTTATACCTTACAGTGGCAAAAGAAACACACTAAAACAACCTAAACAAATATAACTTACTTTTCAAGAGCAGCCGTTAATGTGTTTTGGAAGGCACGGTCTTGTTGCTGTGCTAGTGGAAGCTGACTCATTATTTCACTCCAGTGATTAACAACTTCTTTCCGAAATCGCTCTGGACCCAAGTTATCGCCCTCATACATTGGCGCTTGGAGGTTGCCTATGCTCATTTCCAGTCTCGAAGTGTACCAATCAAATTGGCTTAAAAATGCCTGAGCACTGAAATCAGGAATATGTTTTGGTTAGGCCGTGCATTGTGCGTTCCGGTACTGCGGACTGCGGGGATGGTGCTTCCCCGCGACCCTCGCGTCCTCGAGTCGAGGGCGATTAGGGCTCTCTCTAGCCGATCCCTGCCCCCCCCCCCCCGTACCTAGGCTGCCCGTTGCATATTTCTGACTGAAGCAATAATCAGTGCTTATCTGGCCGACCCAAAGGCTAGGGCCCAACGCGACGGACCGCGGGGCTCGGCCGGCCGATGTGATTCTCTCTATTCCCTCTGGCCCAGGTGGAACACAAACACTCGAGCAAAGAGAGTCAAAAGAGCGACATCACTTACTCGGCGAGAGAGGACAGATTCACGTTCTCTTCGTCCGCCTGCAGCATCTCGGCAGATGCTGGTCTGGTCAGGGCTGGGGACTCTCCCGAAGCAGGCAAAGAAGGGGAGCGCGAGAGAGACGGTCGCGGATGCCTCGGCCTGCCGACGCGTCGTGCAGAGCTCTGCGGCCGCTTTTAGTGCCATCACATCATGCGCGCGTCGCCCCGCGGTGGCTTTGGTCGCAAACGCTCCCCGAGTGCTGACGCGCGCTGCAGCAAGAGCGCTGAGCAGAGCAAGTGCGGCCCCGCGAGCGGTCAGCGAACCGTCACCGACCACCCTATACTATACACCCGCCGTGCAAAAGTGGCGTGTCTCTCATTCAGAACAAACAAAAGTGAGGTGGTCGTTACAGCAGTTACAGTCGCCGCGCGCTTTCCTGCTATCGGGCGACCCCGGCGCAGCCAGCTCGGAGCGCCTTGTAGCGGAAGGATAGGCCACCCCGCGAGACAGCGGGACGAGACGGGACTGCCTACCCCGCCAGGGGCTCGCTCCGGTGAGCTGCTAGGCGGGCGGGCGGGC
>NW_026267193.1:1211067-1216856 GCF_000697945.3 Frankliniella occidentalis | reverse complement strand
ATATTTTTGCCCAGGCTTATCTTTAGGTAAAAAAGAGGATAAATTGGGTATTCGTGCATCATCAACTTGCTCCCTGATCTTTGAAGATTGTCAAGTGCCTAAAGATAGCATGTTAGGGAAACCAGGAATGGGTTTCAAGATAGCAATGATGACTCTTGGTATGTAATCTAAAGAAGCAACTTATTTGGCTTATTTTCATATTGCACACAATGACACATAATTTTTGTTTAGACTCTGGAAGAATTGGTATTGCTGCTCAAGCTTTGGGTATTGCACAAGCCTCACTAGATGTAGCTGTAGATTATGCTACAAAACGTGAAGCATTTGGTGCACCTCTTACAAAATTGCAGGCTATTCAGGTTTGAACTTATGTTGCCTTATGGTAAAATTCATTTTGACTCCAGTAAACATTTTTCTTATTGAGTTGTTTTTTCCCCTCTTCAGTTCAAACTTGCTGATATGGCCCTCCAACTTGAATCTGCACGTCTCCTTACATGGCGAGCTGCTTTTCTGAAAGATAACAATAAGCCATTCACCAAGGTATTTTGCTTTTGCAGTACCACACACTTTAAAGAAGTGACTAGACATGCATGAACTCCTAATCCCACTTTTTACCTTGTTTCAGGAAGCTGCTATGGCCAAGTTAGCTGCATCTGAGGCGGCTACTTTCTGTGCCCACCAGTCAATTCAAATTTTGGGGGGAATGGGTTATGTTAGTGATATGCCTGCAGAGCGTCATTATCGCGATGCCCGAATTACAGAAATTTATGAAGGAACTTCTGAGATTCAACGCCTTGTAATTGCTGGTAACCTGATCAAGGAGTACAATGTTTGAATGATGTTCTCCAAGACATTACATTCTTACTTTCTATGGTTTCTTGAAATTACTTCACTAACAAATGTCCCTATAAAGACTTCATCTAAAACGAGGCAAAGAGAAGGGTGTCTTATAAATACTATTTTTTATTTTACCTACTTTACTTGCTTACTTTCATTTAGGGAGTTGTTGCAAGTGTATCAAAATGCCAATTTTAAATGTGCTCTATGTTTTTTCTATTTCTGAGGCTATGTGAAAATGCTATTTTTTACTGTATATTTTGAAAAATGTAACAGGTTTCGTACTCCTTTATTTTACCAATTGTTAATTTGTATTTATATTTTTATAACAGTTGTTAACAAACAGCATGAATTGTCATAATTTACTTTACAGTTTTATCATTATTTTTTTTGCCAATCACAATATGTTAAATATTTTAAGGTAGATTTGTTAATGTGGTGAACCAAATCACAGTATTTTATGTGTATGCTCTCCTTTTGCAAGTCTGAAATTATGGTAGAAGTCATGTATGGTGTGTTGTGGTGAAGACTATAAGAGTTTTAAGAGCAGGCTTATTTTTTTTAAGCAGAACAAAATGTACCTGATATAGAGAGAGGCCAAAACCAAACATATTTTCTTTTAAATAAAAAGAATATCTGAGTGTGTAACAGCAGTTTCTGACTTATCTGATGACCCTAAAGAAGTGTGGTCCGGTTATTTCTATATTACTCCCTACATGGTTGAATTTCCACAGCACATTTAAATCTAAACAGTCTATCTAAACATTGTAATTTTGGAATGCCACTTTTGCAAAGAATGAAACATAGCCAGACCCCATTGATAGCCGGACGTTCTTCCATGCATTCATTCGGAGGCTGAGGGGAGGGGTGAAGGGGAGGCGAGGCGAGGTGGGGGGAGAGAAGGGTAGGGGGTAGGGAAGGGACCAAGATTGATCATCAAGGTATGACAAGTGACCACGTCTGACCTGGCCGACTGACCGACCAACCCGACCGACCGACCACGCTTAAAAAATTCGTGAACTTACCTCTCGACGGCATCGACGGAACCGGAAAATGTATTGCTCCTAGCAGTTTCAAATCAAAACAAAGTCAAAAAGAGTGGTCTGTCCTTTGAAGTATCATCAATCATCAAACCAATCAACGAGCAGTGTGTGCTTAGGAGCTAATTTCTTTGATGTATATGTCACATTGGCCCATATATTTGATTGAAAATGACTGACGACAGCAACTATGTCGGTATTATGTGATATTATCACGATTTTCGTGTTTTGTCTTGTCTACATGTGGGTAATAATTCCATGATGTTGCAGTATTTTTCATCGGTTGGGAAACTACTTCAACGACGTGCCAAAAAAACAAAACTATTTTGGTTAAGTTGTGTTCCATCCAGGAAACATTTGAAGAAATCTTTGTCAACTGTTCGTGATGGCCAGACTCAAACTACGCCAACATTTCATAAGGCGTTCAGTGCTGGCACAATCATTAGAGCTGCTGAGGAATTACAAGTTTCTCCGGAGTCTTGTGTTGTTGATAGCTCTAGGAACATATTAGATTCTGATTCAGATGTTTTTATGGCCTCTTTTGACTCATTTGACAATCCTGAGGAAGTCAGAGAGATGACAAATAGTATCGGACGAACCCAATCAAATGGTATGTAACAAATATCTTACATTTATTTAGAGGTATTATCAGGTATACCACTGCCATGTTTATCTATTAACGTTATTATTAGGTAACTGTCACTGCTTGGAGAGGGATGAGTTGTGCAAGTGGCGGCAGCAGGAAAGTGCAATCATGGATAAACTAAGTGACTTGCAACTGGAAATCAACCAGTTGCGTGCAACTGTCAGCTCACTAAAATCAGGTGAGTTTTCTTAGCTTTCTCTTCCACCTTATTTACCAAGCAATTAAGTTCATTTCCACAAAAATTTGCAGGTGAAAAAGATGTAGCTTTGAAATCAGATCAAAGTTTATTTTCTGTACCACCGCCGCCACCACCAATGCCTCCTCCCCCTCCGCCACCATTCCCGTCTCCTGTTTTTCATCATTCAATGTCTCTAACACTTCCACGTAGGAGACAATCGGTACCAAAAATGCATTCCGATGAGATGATGCAGGACAGAGGAAAACCAATTATTACATTGGAGGAACTTCAAAATGTGAAACTAAGACACGTTTCTAGTGTTGCCAATATCTGTTAAAGACTTTAATGACTTTATCATGAGTCTAGCTATTAATTACTGTGCAACTGCATTCTTGTGACAAATCAGTAATGCTGTTTTGACTTGTATCAATAATTAAGTGATAGTAAAATTTTTAAGTCTTTCGAAAATACTGGCATATTTTCAGTTCTGGACAAACTGTACTTTGTTAAAATTGTTTTTGATGCATGGATGTATTGTATGCCTTTTATTTCAATTTAATTAGTGTTTATTTTTAAGTTTCTTTTCCATGTGACATGAATTTAGTTCTTATCCACCATATTGACTGGACAGAATTCAGCAATTAAATAGTATTTCTAATTTTATTTTATGTGACTTGATTTTTAAACTCCTATAAGATCCTTTGGCATCATCCTTTAGACCTTCCAAAAGAAATCTAGAGACCGGGTGGAGTCAGCGCAGCTTATGGAAGCAACTTGTTTTTCGTTTGCCTGTTGCTTGCTTTTCTCAAGCTTGTTGTCTGCGGACCTTACCCGCCAAGGTTCATAAGCTGCGCTGAAACAGGCTGCCAGTCCATCGTGTCATGTTTGCCCTTAGTGTCTGTCTACCTTTGCTTCAGAGCCTACATATGTGATCATAAAAAGTTAAGGCGACGGCAAACCTGGTGAAACAAAAAAATATCGCAAAGCTGTGTCTAAGATACTGCAGAAAGTTTCAGAGTGAGTTTAGACTACGTCGTCGTGAGAGATGTTTTGTTCTTCGAGGTGACCTCCGGCAACCGGCACACTGGAGCGTAGCAGACGACAAAAACCGAAATGTAAACAGACACATCACCAAATAAACCAAAACAAAAAAACTGAGATAGGTATATCTTGAGCGAGAAAAGGTGTAGCCAAAAGTCAAAAGTGGTGGTGTTGACATGTCTTACCTGGGATCTCTGATGTCCAATCCACATGTTGGAACGCCGCTACCTGATAATGGTGGAAAACAAGAAGACGCTGTAATAGTAAAAGGCGTTTATGATTACTTTCATTACAACTGTGATGGCTTTAATGATGTGGTAAGCTGTTGAGTTTTTATTAATTTTCCTGTTTTATTTATTAGGATTTTACAACTAGTAAATTACGTTGGCATTTTTAGGGTTGGGGCTGCGGCTACAGAACTCTCCAAACTATATGCTCATGGATTTTACGAAGTCAGAACAAAGAGTATTCCCAATCTTCCGTTCCAAGTATTCCTGAGATCCAGAAAATCCTCGTAGATATTGGAGATAAGCCAGAAAATTTTTATTGTTCACGTGAATGGATTGGTAGCATTGAGGTAACACTTCGATATTTAATGTTACTTGCTTAAATTGTTAACTTTTGAGAACACAGTTGATTTCTACAGGTGGGATATGTTCTTAATAAGTTTAATGTGGATTTTCGTATACTTCATGTGACTGGGAATTGTGATTGGGCGCCTCAATTAGGAAAGCTCTCTCAACATTTTCAAGAAGGAGGTTGTCCAGTAATGATGGGTGGCAAAACTGATGCTGCAGCAAAATGTGTCATTGGAACTTACAAAGATGATCATCTACTAATTTTGGTTTGTTTGTCACATTTTGGATGTTCACTCGTGTTTACTTATTGAATCTAATGCTCCAATTTTTATGTCACAGGATCCTCACCTTACAGGCCGGGCTTCAATGACCAGAAAATTGATATCGTGGCATTCTACAAAAGACTTTCCAACTGGTCTCGACAACTTTTACAACTTGTGTATTCCACTTCTACAGTGGCAATCCTGAATCTCAATAAAGGTAAATTTTTAAACTACTGTGGAATTTCTTTTAGATTTTTATTCTTTTTAAACATGTTGCTTACATATTATTCTATGTATCTGTTCTTTCTCTTAGAAATATTTCAATGCACATGGTTGACTTCTTAAATAGGTAATTTATCAGAGACCCTATGACAAATGTTATTTTTTAAATTTGTTACACATATATTTCTGTGTTTGAGATAGTTTTAAGATGATTCTAGCCAGATGAGAATTGCAATCATTTGGGACTGTTGTTATGATAAAAGTTTGTTGATGTTGATAATGTCTATCGATCATATATCTACACCACATGATTGTCTCCAGGGTGTAAAAAATCTGATCTCCTGTATGTGAAGTATAAAAAGCTGAAAAAGTAGGAAAGTAGTGGGACATTTCCATAGATCACTCTCTCTGTAATTTCTTTTTTCCTTTTTCTTTTCTTCCTTTTTTGGTGTGTGTTTTTTTTACTAAAAACAAGTATGATCTACATACTCGGCTCATTACATCTGTATGTTTCTAGGAATCTTCTTTAACTTTATGAGATTGGTTTAGTTTACAAAATACTCTGTGATATCGCTAAGACTTAGGCCTACTAAACTTATTTATAGTCTTATTTAAATTTCCAAGTAGGCAAGTGCAGTACAGTAGTTAATTACCTTTAGACCTTTTAGCCCACAATTTGGCAAGTGCCCAATCAAAAGATGGTTTTTCATAAGTATAAAATCTGGCTGGTGCCGTTGCCAAGTTGTGTGTGAAAATGTCTACGTTACCACACAGTCATCTCGGACAGTCCAGGAATGTTCTGACACAGTTTGCCATCACTGTCTGCCCAGTAGTATGCATAGTCCTTCAAAAATAACTGCCTTGTAGGTTTTTTCATTCACTGTTTCTCCAGCTGCTCTGTTCTTGAATAAGTGGCGAGATGGATGTATTTCAACCAAAATTAGCACTGTGCTCATGATAATCAATTCAATTTCAATTGCATGT
>NW_026267193.1:1204283-1207412 GCF_000697945.3 Frankliniella occidentalis | reverse complement strand
CCACCACCACCACCAAGAAAGGAACTGATAATAAATTCATCCATCCTCCATTGGGGACAAGGCCCATGGTAAGCAGAACAGCCCCGTGTCAAACCGGAAGTATGAAATGTCGGTGGTGTGTGTGCTGGTAGGCCGGAAGAGCAAAGAACAGCAGCGGGTTCGTCACGCGCCCTCCGCGCAGCACGACTCCGCTGTCCAGCAGGCTATCGCGGCGGTCACTCTAAACCGCCCTTGTCCGATTCCGCTTTCGCTGGAATCCCGCCCCATGTCGGCTCCACGTCGCGTCGCGTCGCGCGCGGAGGCCGCGGGTCTGGCTTGTTACGGCCGTTACGGCTGGGCAGGCAGGGTGGGACAATTACCTGCACGGAATGAGAGCCGGCACCCGCGCGTACCGGCGGAGGGGGTTTGCTCTGCGTGAACGTTGAAGGAATAAAGTTACTCACCCACCACCCTACACCATCCTATCCACCTACCCCTACCCAGTATCTCGCTCCCACGGAAAAAAAATGATGCATAAACGATAACTAAGCTATATTGCTATTGCTGAGACTTAGTTATGGCGCAAAAAATAGCTATAGCTAACATTTTAGCTGTTTGGCTAAAAATTTAGCCATAGAGCTAAACATAATGGCTAAGGTTTTAGCTATATAGCTACATAATGAGTTAGTTATTCCTCAGATAGCTATTGGTTTAGCCACACAGCTAGTCAAATTTTTCCGTGCGCCCTCTCCCTTGCTCACACGCACACATACAGTGCACGAACGGGCACGTGTTGCAGGGCAAGGCAGAACTGACGAAAGCCGTAGAATACAATTTTTTGGCTGAAAAAGCGGACTATTGCCCGCGGACGAGGGTGTTTTACGATGATCCTGGTTTATTGAATTATGCCACTCACCGGCTATATGGCGGCCGTATATGGCGCGGCGCGCTATGACGGTTTATCATTGTTTCCGGACTGACATGCTGAGCGATGACGCATCGACCTCGCCCACCTCGCCCTCCCCCTCCAGCCGCCCGGGGGGCCCTTTGTGGTACCCTCCCCAGCTCGGCGGGACCGCCGCCGCGGGAGGTGCGAGCAGCCGATAGTGATTTGGTGAGAACAAGCAAGGTTACAGGATGAATAGCTTTGTGAACGTGGGTGTAAAAAAACAAACAAACAGCAGGCTGCACCTGGCTGTCAGGGCTTTGATACAGCAGTGTTGCTGGTTTGCCTACCCCAGGGGCCATGACGACTTACGCGGGTAGAGCGCGTAGGCAAACGCACATATACTGCACCCAGAAAATGATATCCTTAAGCCAAGGATTTTTCTTTAAAAAAAATACAAGGTAATTTTCAACCTTGGTTTAAGGTTTTTCCTTTAAATTCAAGGAAATTAAGTTGGTCTAAGGAAATTTTTACTTTATTTTAACGTCATTTGCCTTAAGTTAAAGACAATTTTCCTTGTATATTTTTGAGGTAAAAATAGCGTTGAAGCAAGGCATTTGGCCTTGTTTCAAGACTACCATTTTCTGGGTGTGCTGCGTCGACGCATTTGACGTCAAATGCCATGACCCGGGACCCGGGCCGTTCGCGACCCAACTAGTTTACATGCTTTAGCTCTCCCGCGAGGTGGAAATTATCAAGAAAAAAAGCTTGGTACCTTACACTCTAAAAGGGAAAGTTGAATTTCGATGCCACTTAGGCTAGGTCTTGTTGGAAGTCGTTTTTTTTTTTTCAAACGTCTATATTTTACGGAAATTTGAATGTTTTAAATTTTATTTTGGGGCTGGGTCTGACTTAATCCATATGACTCCCCTTCAATCAAAAGCGTTTCTCTAAACTTGGTTCTTCGGTCATTCAAGGGGCTGTAAACAAAACCAAACCCTAGATAGCGTCGACAAACGTCCTCCTTTTTATAGTATATTTTTGCGTGATTTTTGTTAAATTATACAGTATTATACGTTTTTTATTATCTTAGGGTACATAAATGTAACAAAAAATGGCCGAGCCTTACGGGAAAGTTGGGAAAAGGGAGCCCGTTTCCTCGTCTGGTGGTGTCCTCTCTAACTAGGGCGTTGCCGTTTGGCTTGCGTAGCAGCCCCCGCGGGGCCCCCGGCGGGGTGGGGCGGCTCCGGCGGCGGGCCTCCGCAGGTGGCCGGACCTCGTGGCGGGGACCCCGGGATGGCCTTGTGAAGGGGCCTGCGCCGCGCAGGGGCGGCATTTCTGCGTTCAGTTTGTCGGTCTCTGTCTCTCCCCCCCCCCCTTTTCCTCCTCCTCTTGGAGACCTGCGGGCGCAGCGAGGGTCGCGCTCGCGAGTGGAGTAACAGAGATACCGCCATACACTGCGCCGCGACCGGCCGCGTCGGCTGCCTGCCCCACCAGGGGCAGAGGCAGGGGCAAAGGCAGGGGCAGTGCGGTACGGCAGTCGATGGCGAAAATCAATGGGTGTGTGGACGCGGATGGCTAGCAGGCAGGGCGGGCCGGCCCGACCACCGGGCGGGGGGCCCGGTCGCTATCGAGCACGCAGACTGGGATCACGGAGGAGAGGGAGGTCAGGACGCCGTCGATGGCCGGTGACGTCTGGGGCGTGGTGTGGTGAGGGGAGCAATAGTGGCCGCGGCACGTGTAAAAAAAGGGCATTTTGTGAAAGAAGCGCCAAAATTTGCACAGACGTTCTTAAAGGTATAAGGAACAATTCTGTCCGAAGTCTTTTTGAAATTTTCGAACCGTTCACCCACAACTGTTCAATTCGTACACCTTGAACAAAATTGCGTTAAAAAGCTGTACCTGGGTCTATAATTTAGCTATCAAGTGAAGCAGAGCAACTTTTCCTCATAATTTGATGGTGCTGAACACGAATCAAGACTTGGTTGTGTGTTTTGAACACATTTGAACAGTGATTTTGAACATTTTCGTACATTTTAAACGTAAAAACGTGTTACAACTAGTAACTCCGTGTAAATGGTCAGTTCACAGTGTTTTTGTTATCCTTTCACGTTAACGACACCTGAACTGACCTATATTTATGCGCGGAGCACGTGGACCACCCTGTTCCGAACAGTGTTTGGAACACTGAGTGGAACAAAATCTAGGTTTTCCGAATGTAGGTGTCACATACGTCGATTCAGAGTGAAATGAACTAGCTGATA
>NW_026267193.1:1202056-1202848 GCF_000697945.3 Frankliniella occidentalis | reverse complement strand
ATTTTGTTGTGCATAAACATGGAAAATTTTACGCAGCCATAAGTTTATGCACAATTTTGTGCATAACAATTTGTGCATAAATATGGATAAACATTCCCAGTGAGAAATCAGTGGTCGAATCGACCTCGAATCGACGTCGATAGGCCGGTCGAAAAATTATCGATTCCAAATGTCGAATCGACGGGGTTTTGTCCCGCAAATCGACGTTTTTTCGACATCGACTATTACGATACCTTATCGACAAGGGACAAAAGGGACAGATTTCAGTGGTTGAGCAAGGTCTAGTAGCGACTGTTGGTGTCCGGAGGCACCCGCGTCGCCACCATATTCAAAAATTACTGCAGGAGATGAAGTCCGTGAAGGACATCTCCCGCGCCTCAACGAACACGTCTTCAGACTATAGTTGTTTTGGCGTTGCGGGTCACCAGCGAGAGCTAACTGTACAGTCAGGGGAAGACCTTGTATCGAATCGACGTCGAATCGACATCGATCATGTACAATGCGAAATTTCTTGCAATTTAGTACCAGGAACCGTTCTGTAACACTTTGAGACCCATTATCTGAGTTAGGCCGTGTCATAGGGCACTTTTCGAGTAACATCGAAATTTCGTCGACAACTTCGTCTCAGGACCAACGATAACTTCTCGAGCAGTCGACGTCGATTCGAGGTCGATTCAAACACTCATTTCTCACTGGGATTGTGCATACTTATGGCTGCGTAAACTTCTGAATCTTTATTGGACAACAAAATACATAAGGATTTAGAGTGTACACCTGTAAAGACCGTATTTC
>NW_026267193.1:1196976-1198095 GCF_000697945.3 Frankliniella occidentalis | reverse complement strand
CCCCCCCCCCACACACACACTCACTCACACGCTAAAGTGGTGGAGGTCGCGCACCACCGCTCTGCTGTGTGCGGCGACAAACTATCTAAGATTCCCTCCATGGCGGCCACCGCGGCCCCCATGCCCATACCTTGTTGGAGTACTCGACGACGTCCCGCATGCTGCGAGGGTACCCGGACACCAGGTAAGTCTTGGCTCCCGGAGCCATCTTCATCTCCAGCATCAGCACCTCCGTCACAGTCTTGCTTGATAATTGAGCAAAGTCTTGCATTTCTGAAGGGAAGAAAAAAAAAACACGGGTTCTTTTTAAAATTATCTATGCGTTCTAGCAGCACTTTGAAATACACACTTAAATATGATTTTTTGTTTCTAAGTGCTTTTGTACTTAAAGTGACCCAACGCAATCATGGTGTAGAGTCTACACTGTAGACCCTTATCGGAAAGTCTGCAACGATCAATCAAAATTTGGCGTTATTTTGATTGATTATTTGCAGACTGATGGACCCGTCAAACTAGTTTGTCAGTACGCGTGATGCACTCACCGTTGCCGACACTGTACTGCTGCAGGAGGTCGGTCATGTTGATGTGCGTGACGCCGCGCCTCTCCTGCATCAGGTTGTCGCAGTGTGTCACCTTCCCGCTGCCCGGACCACCTGCAACGACAGATTTGCGCTGGAACATTGCGCGGTGGGGTGGACCCATGTGGCGCGATCCGGAAGCAAACCCTCTGAAACATTATCCCACCTTGCCTCCCTCCCGTTTTCTCCTATCTCGAGCTCGCAAGAACACCGTAAGGCAAAGTAAAGTAAGTACATCCTGTATCTCCCGAGGTGAAAGGGTCGCTGAGGAGAAGAAATATGCTCCTTACACTTGGAACTGATTTATCTCCCCGGCACCCATTTTAATTGAGGATGACTATGGCGATGTCAGGGGAGAGATTTACATTTTCGCATGATCCTATCTGCTGATACCGCAACAACGAAATCGCCCCCTTCCCCTTCCAGCGCGGCGAGCGGCCGGCGGGAGCCTCGCGGGACTCGCATTCCCAAACAGACAGTGCGTGCTTGTGAACCATCGATTAAAGCGGCGGAAGACAGAGTGAGGGAGTTGGGCGTGGGG
>NW_026267193.1:1190090-1195071 GCF_000697945.3 Frankliniella occidentalis | reverse complement strand
CTGGCCCCGCCCCTGGCCGTACTGCCCATACTGCTGATACTGGCCGTACTCGTACTCGTCCGCGTCCCGGTCATTGCGCTGGTCTGGAAAATAACAAATTAAACGGAATTAGTGAACTCTGCTCCATGCATATTCTGGTGGTATTATAAACGTTTTAGAAGTAAATGAACTAAATACTCGAAATAGGAATGAAGCGCAATGCATTGCGAACTAAGCCCCTCTCCCCCTCTTTCTCTCGCCCCCTCTCTTCCCCAACCTACTTCTGACGAGGGGTATAACTTTGCCGCCTGTTGCCTCCACAACACACGTGTAGTGCACCGAGTCCCCCTCCTTGCAAAGCACGGATATGACTCAGGTGTGGCGTGGCAGGCTGATTCGCTCCGCCCAATTCCGCAGTTACATACGCAAGCCAAGTTTTGCCTGGCTTTCCTCAAATTACCTATTTTGTGAGTTTTTCCATTTTTTGGGGACAGTTACGGTTGAGAACGTTGATAAGGCGACTGATAAATGGCACACTGGTAAAACAAGTGTTTAATTTTGCACGTCAATTGACGTTTAAGTTCAAGTGTGCAATTTTTTGACACTTTGTGGTGTCTAACTACGTTATACGTCAATTGGTGTTTAAACTAGTTGGAACGCCCCTACACGTTTTGGAAGTGTCGAAAGTTTAAACATAGAACTGTGTGTGTCCAAGTGTGCAGAATTTAAACGTTTACAAAACGTGTGCAACTTGAGTTAAACACCATGTAATGTGCAAAATCACAACTTGCACACGTTTGGTGAGTAAATATTGCACTTTTGTTTTACCAGTGCGCGTATATTTGTAGATAAATAGCGCACTTCACGTCGTGGATTCCCCATCTGAATTTTTAGTTTAAACAACAACAACAACAACAACAACAACAACAAAACAGGACGGCAATGTTGTAAGGCATGGAAGGGAGTGACCCATTCCGTCCTTGATCTCCCCTCCCCTCCCCTCTCCCCCCTTTCCCTCCGACTCCATTAACACGTTCAGAATCGATGGGTGGCCAGAAAACAAGAAAATCGTGGCCATCACTGGAAACTCTGGAATGGTACCATGTCCGGCTGAGGGCAAGGGAAAGAGGGGGGGGGGGGGGGGGTCACCGTGGATTGCCCAAACACGGCAATTTTGTCGAGCAAATTGCCTACCTTTCAGTCAGGTCAATAAAGACGATAGAAGATGAGGGAGCTTAATACGCGTCTGAATGATACACGTTATTTGTGCTTCCACGATGCGCGCGGGCATTGCTCCTTTGGATGGCAGACAAGGCACGGCCATCATTACAGAAGGATAACGTCCGTCATTTTTAAACGCAGTAATGACGGACGTTATCCATATTGCAATGATACGCATCATCACACTGTTGAAAGCCAACGAAGTCGTATAGGCTTTTAACTGTGTATCCACCTGCCGTCCATCACCATCAATGGCACAGCACGATGCAAGATTAAACATTTGCAGCACTCTCATGGTGACCGGTATTTTTGTTGATATCACTCCTTTAGAGCTACTCAATGGACGTTCAAGAGCTCTATTCGCGGCTCTATTCGAATAACACACCCACATACATCCCGGCAAAAGGAAAGCTGTAGCAGCCATACCGTTCGGTTACTTTAGGCGGCGGCCACAAAATGGTGGTTGATGCAACATTAAAACAACCGTGGGAACTGAAATATGGTTGCTGACTGGGGGCACGGTGACACGTCACTGAATTCGAGAGAGAAGCGTGACTCATTTTTCCAGTGAAATATAGCCAGCATACAGTGAACCACGTCAGATTAAATAATAAGCGTGTCAACGGTTCTTCTCCAATCCACTCACCCTGGGCCTACACTGTAAATTGCTTACGAACAATAGGTTCGTAATGCAAACCAGAACCTTAATAGCTCACGAAGGATTTTGAAGCATTGTATAACGAACTAGTTGTCGTTAGCTTACGAACAAATAGTTCGTAATGCAAACCGATTGTTCGTAAGAACCAGTCTAGCCTTCCAAACAATCGCTTTGCAATACGAACAATTTCTTTGCAATAATACAAAGAAAGAAAACTGTTCGTAACGTTGCAAAGCATTTAGTTCGTAAGCTTTTTTTTACAGTGTAGGCAGCCAATCCTCCACCACTACCACTCTAGCGGGGCTGACTCCAGAGGGTAGTGATGGCAATCGGGCGGGTTGGTGCCTATAACCCGCCTGTCTTCCGTCTCTCTCGCTCTCATTGTGTAAGATGGGTGCAAGAGGGACGGAAGACTGTCGGGTTAGGCGCTAACCCGCCCGATTGCCATCACTACACCAGAAGGCCGCCGTGTAGCGCGTGGCGTAGGCCCGCCCGCTTGACACTTGTGGTGTGCGTGATGCCTACCCTGCCAACCGCAGGCGCCTGCCGCCTCCCGGCCCAAGGTGGACGCCCCCCCCCCCCAAAGCAGGGGAGGCAGGGTCAACGCCCCCCTCCCCTTCCCCTGCCGCCCCAGCACACACGGTGCCAACAGCCCGCTATCAACCGGAACTGTCTCCGCGCTTCGTGATGACAACTGCTCTGTGCGGGGAAGGGGGGGGGAGGAGAGAGAGAAAAATGGCTGCGGTTCAAAAATCCTTAACCTCTGGACAACAAAAAAACTAGCCGGGCCTATCGGTGCGTGTGAGCGTGGTGCTCCAAATTGTTTGTTATCGCTCACCACGCTGAACGCCACCGGAAGTGTCTTATTTACAGCTAAACGTGACCGTATGAATGGTCGCGCAGGACTCAACGAGTTGAAGCAAAGAAAAACGATAAAACGATGTTTTACAACACCTTGAGTCCCACGCGGCCACGTGGCGGGCAATCGAGTTGCTGTGCTGGTAACCGCCACTCTTCGAAATTGCTCTGCGACTCAAGTTAGTAAACCTTTCCCAGTAAGAAAAGAAGTATAAACGCACTAGAATGGTTCTGGTTAAGACGCGTGTTTCTTTGAACTTTACTGACTAAAGCCCCACAATTAACGCAAGAAAAGTATCGCACAACTCATTTTTGCTAAGTTTGGTTTGGAATAAGCTTTGATTGCACGTGCAAAATTAAGTGCCGTTAACTCACCGGTGTCGAGGCAAATGCCCATAGTCCGCTGGGTCGCGCGCTGTTTCCACTAGCTGTCCTCGACTCGACCTTGTCTTGGACCGCCAGTACACCACGCATTCACTTTAACTGTCTATTTTTCGTTTATGTTCCTACGTCTGTGTTTACTTTGTCTTTCCCTTAGAGCTGTTCACGGCGAGGCAGGCCCCAGGCCGGTCTCATCTTGACGCGGATGACGGCGAACTCGGCCACGCCGGGGGCCAGTCCTCGGGCCATGCTGGGCGTGCCAGAGAGCGTGCTCGCCGCGTCCGACCGATCAGCGGCGCGTCGTGTCCTCCAGACTGCGCGAGCAGTCGGCCACCCCCACGACGGCGACCTCGCCTCCCGCCTCCACGGCCGCCGTGGCCATCTTCACCTCGCCGAGGAGCGTTCGGCCGGTCGCAGGCGGGTGTATTGGACGCCGCCGCCGCGGCTGCCACAGCTCCCGAAGGGCACGAAGGCGCCCAGGGCGCCGCCCAGGGGGCACCAGCTCCGGGGTCCACACCTCGGCGTCGACCACGTCGCGGCCACGCGCTGCACGAGGCGGGCGAGGCCGCCTCCGCCGCCCCCGCACGAGTCCGCCGAGCTGACCGGCCTGCTGCGGCTGCTGGCGGCGCGGGCGCGGCTGCCACCGCCGCTGCTGCCGAGGTTGCTGCTGAGCTGCTCCTGTTGCTGCTGCACCAGGCCGGCGGCGTACCTCAGGGCGTACCGCATTGCCCGGCCCGACTGCACTGCCCGCCGACGAGAGCGCCCTCCCCTCGAGTATCGCGCCAAGTCCAGGGGGCTCTGTCCGAACTGACTCGCACGCCCAACGCAAGGCTACTGTCCATTCGATGGGGCATAGGGGCCGTCCCGTCCCGTCCGCGGCGTGGCGTGGCAGGCCTTCGTGGGGGGTCCGCGGCGGGGGCTGACGGGGGCCGGCAGGGGCCCCCCACCCCCACCACACGCCATGCAGGACTCTTTAGGACTTCGATTACCTGGTGCGGCGGCTGGCCGGCCCGGCCCGAGGCCCGGCCCCGCCACTGGTCGTCCCTCTTGCACCCGATTAGCGGTCGCGCTGTCCGTCTTTTGTTTTTATGGCGTTCTGGACGTTTTGCTTCGTTATTGGGGGGCTTCCCGCTGACCTGCCGGACGCGCTCCGGAGAGGCCGAGCGGGCCGGCGACTGCCCTTCCAGAAGATAACGGCGGCAGTGAGGAGGGAGGCACGGGGGTCGTGGTCGTGGGGGGCGTCGAGCTGGCCCCCACCTCCACCAGGGTTATGAATGGGTTATGTCGCATGAAAAATTTAAGGGTCGCTCATCGGGCTCATAGCAAACGGGGGCAGCGTCGCGAGGCCCCCCACCGAGGCGAGGGCGGCGGGTGGGCGTGCCTCTGCCTCTGGACTTGCCGTGGGAAGCGTGGGTCGAGGACGTCGTCGAGGACTGCTCACCGAATCGCAGAAACAGTGCATGGAATACGCTGCGGACGGGGATCGCCGTTGTGCATGCATCATCATTACCCCCCCCCCCCTTTTCTCGTTTCCGAACGCCACTGTTCCGACCCCTGCATTAGTTGCACACCCGTTTGACGATATTTGAATGAGGTACGTCGAGCCGCCCCCCCCCTTTTCTGGGACCATTGAGCCACTTACCTGTCCGCCCCACAAACCGCCCGCCGCTGCCCCCGCCCCCTGCCTTAGGATGCCCTAAACGCACACTCTCTATGGGGCTGAGACATCCCCGTTCCGTTCATCGAGGTCGGCGTCAACGACCTACCCTGCCCCCCCCCCCTCTCTCCTCCGGTTGATTTGCACGATGACACCCCTAATTAGAGGCCGACGTGGCAGGGTGAAGGGACGTCTCTACCCCCCTCCCCCCGGGCCAGCCCTGATGG
>NW_026267193.1:1159200-1186030 GCF_000697945.3 Frankliniella occidentalis | reverse complement strand
GTAGGTGTAAGCCGCGTCTTGTCCTTTCTCTCTGCCTCCCCCAGGCCCCTCCCTCGGGGGCCTTACACTGTAAAGAAAGGCGTACAGTCAGTAATGTAACAAATCGGCGTTGTTTGGGGCTGCGCGGGGGGCCGGCGGCGGCGGGTGGACAGGACAGCTGTGTCCCCCCCGCGCGCGCCGCTGTCCGGGCGGGGTCCGGCTGACTGGGCTGGGCGGCGGCCACCCTCTCGAGCAGCAGGCGACCGCTATCGGGAGCAGTCGCGGGGGCGGGGTGGGGCGGGGGGAGGCTTGCTTGTAATTGGCCGTGCTGAGAGTGTTTGGGAAAGCGGTGGTGAGGCACGGGGGAGGGCAGTTGTTGGCGGATCGTGGCGAGCTGTACCGGCGGCGGCTGCGGCAGCGCGGGGCGCGCGGCCTTATGCAAGAGTTCAAGTGCCGCGGCGTTTCCTCGTGCAAGGGCCTTATCAGCGAGGCGGGGAGCGCGCGGCTTACGGAGCTGTTTGTCCTGAGGAGAAGGACGGCAAGACGCAAAGTGGCGAGTTTTCTCTAAAGCCACCTTTTAATTCATAACGTGACGCACACAGAAAAGGCCTACTTACACTTTGTCACCCAGTGCCAAAGTGCGGAAATTTACTTTTACTTAAGTTCAACATTGCCTTGATCCAAAGATGAGGCTCAAGTAATCACAATGCTGATACCGATTTTGCATTGTTTTGCCGGTTTGAGCTTCTGCACGAGTCAAACATGAATGACTTGCGAACTATGTGTCATTTTTTTTGCCTTCCAAACGACTTTATTGCGTTGTTACAAATCAGTATACCCGAGTATACCCATATCTGTGTGCTGAGAGGTGCTCACGTCCGTAAGTCCACGTCATAAGCTGTCTTGATAAGGCTTGCTGCTCAAGTCATCGTTATTTTGATTGAGGATGCAATTCTGAGATGGCACGCTTAACGTGGGCGAATTTTGCTCTCATTTTGGGTCCGCCTTGGGGTGGGTGTAAACGTTTTAAGGCTTGTTCGTCTGTGCGAAGGTGTTGTCAGGGGCTTACAGCTTAACAGTCGGAGTCTGTATACAGAGACCCGCACTCCTTCCCGCTTCCCGCCGTCCTCTCTTCCGCGGGGCCTGCTCGCGCATATACCCCCCGATCTTTTGCGTAAGTACGAGATTGTCGGCAGATTGGACGCAATTGGCTCCTTGTAGGGTGGTCCGCGGCGGGCGGCCTGCTGCTGGTGGTGGTGGTGGTGCTGCCTTTATGGTCGACTTATTGATGCGTATCTTGAGTGAGGAGGCTGGGCGCTGTCGCGGCTGGGCGCGGCGCGGGCCGCCCGGCTCGCACGTGCATCGCGCCCCGCCCCGCCCCCCGCCCTGTGGCGCCGGTGCCACCTGGGGCCACGCGGCCCATGTATAAAACACAAGCCCGTGTCTTGGTGTAGGGATGGGGCAATTTGGTTCGGGCCAGAGGGAAGGTATAGTGCGCCGGAGCACGTGTCGGAGTACCCAAGCCTCCCCGCCGGCCGGGCCCCCACGCCCCCGCACACGCCCTCATCGCCGTGCCGCCTCTGCGGGCCGCCGGCCCCGCCGCCGCACAGGGGCGAACGGGATTATGCATGAAAGACAATCGAAGACCCGCGGCCCCACCTCGCCCCGCGCGCCGCCCCCAAGGACAAGAAAAGCGAGAACCGGGACGAGACCCTGTGACCCGGGGCCCCCCCTCTCGCCTGTCCACTTCGGCCCGACCTGACCTGGCTGGCTAGGCCTCCAGAACGAGGGCGAGGTTGATGATCAGTTGTATTTTTCGTCGCCTCCTTGATGAAATATTGGTGAGGCCTGCACCGGCGCTCGCTCGAGGCAGGCTCTTCTGCGCAACAGTTTCCATGGCCTGAGGATAGGGGGGCGGTGGACATCCATCATACGAGTGACGAGTGAGACACGATATGAGTATAGTTTTTGGCGCTCCATTACAATGCTCTACATATGCTGTTTTTGTGGGAGGGGGGCGGTTGATATACGGCTTTCTATAAAGTTACAAACTTGTCACATTTCGAGGGTCTACTTGCACGAATGCTTTACAGGCGAGAGGTGCTGTTATGGCCCTTCTCGGCCTGGCCCCCGCGCGCGCGTGTCTTTTGCGTGTGGACGGGCGGAGCGCGGTCCCCCACTCACACCACCACGGCCTCTGAGCCGGGTCGACTTAGGCCCTTCGCCTCTCCAAGAACGGCGTTTGTCATTCCCTTTTGAATTATCCATGACGTCCGAGACCGCCGCTGTCATGCTATGCCGCGCGCCCCGACAGGGGACGTTTGCTTGTGTCGCTGCGTACATCTAGTGTTTGCGAAAGGAGGGCAGAACGCCATTCTCTGGCATTGCATAAATAAGAGAAGAGAGCGTGCATTTTAAATAATCTATTTGCTGTCATAATATCACAATACACGGTTGTTATTTTTAATCTAGGTGGCAATGAATTCCAGACCAATGTATGTACATTTATGAAAATGTTTATCCTACTGGCAATAACATGTAATACAGATAATAGTGTGAAGAGATCACAGAAGGCTAAGGAAAATTTTATGGAATCATGGAATCGAATATAAATGAAATGAAGAACATGAGTCATTAATCAAGTCTTTGAGATTATTGAAAATAGTTATGAACCATAAGTACAATAAGAGTACACTGGGTCTGCTGGGCAACAGCAGACCCCGGAACATTTTCTAGTCGTAGTCGTAATACTGAACCATACGCACGTGTGTCGATGGGTTGCCTAATGCCACCTCCATCCTCGCGGCCGCTAAGGCCCCGACGGTTGGTGGAGATAGTCGAACCCACCCGCAAGCCTGCATGCCGTAACGTTTCATTACAAAATTTCCGATATCCGTACATCACTCTGTACTGCATGGCATCTTAACTTTTGGTTATGTTTATTTACAAATATTGAGTTGATAAACTATACCCCCTGTCAACTTAAAGTCTATTCCTTTACACCAGATCTTGGGTCACATATCACACAATAAAGCCATTTTCTCAATTTTACAGAATTATGAAAAAAAGGTAGTGCCAAAATATTGGTACAAACACCACTCTTGTTACAGTTATAGAGAAACAACACAAGTCATTTTGGAAACTGTTGACTGAGACTGATTTTCAGGCCTTAGTATGGCTGCACAGTGGTCAATGTAAAGTCAACAAGTGAACAGTGTCTCATAGATAGAATACTGATAAAAATACTTATATAGGTTGGTGCTGATCATTATGAGTTACTGTTAGCTAAGATAAGAGGTCTCTAAAATATTATTTATTTGGACTAGACCATTTTCATAAAAATGTGTTTCTTATAACAACAGAGCTATTCTTGTTAAACTTAAAATTTAACATGGTCAATACATAATCTTGACTGGGTTGAAATAATAAGAAACCAAGCGAATGATTGAAAGAGCAATATTAATAATAATAGAAAATTTTAGCAATGTAGGTATTTGAGATACACAGAAACATACATTCATGAGTGGAAATAGGTTTCAAATTCTAGTGTACCTCAAGACTTAGAGCAACTTGGTAAAAAGAAATCACAGTCAGTCACTCATAAAAAAACAGTTGCGTCACTGTATAAAAACAATTTTCAAAAAGCAGAGAAATGCACAAACACACATGCAAATATAAATACATAGATAGATAAATTAAAGCTAGGCTTTTAAATGAACAGCAAAACCACAAAAAGACTAGGGTTTAAGATCACCTTGAATTTCTTGAATAGGCTCAATCAAATAGAGGAGATCTTTGGAATTAAATTAAACTATCTTAATGTGCAGCAAAGGTGAAGTATCACATAACCATGACAAGCCTGGTGATTAAAATTAAAAAAGAAAACGTAGTCAAAACAACTAGACAGCTCTTGGTTCATTTTAAAGTTAAAACACTTTATGAGTCAGTGAAATTGTATGTTACAACTAGTGTGCATCAATCCAGAGGCATATTGAGCACATATTTGCATTATGTTGCCAGAAACCCGAGGGATTTTTTGACCCGAGAATGGTTTGGTAATGCAACTAACCACTTTCGCACACCTGTTAAAAGGACAGAACTGGTTACAAGTACAGCACCTGCAATGGAATACCGATTTGGAACTTCTTGGAAAAATAGGACTTGCCAAATAAATGCAAATACAATGTCAGCTGACCTAGCAATAGCTACAGGGCCAGCTTGTTCAAGCTGTAGAGATAAAGTAAGTAAAATTTGACCTCCAAAACTGAACAGAGCTAAAGCAACAACAAGAAGTCGATCAGTTCCACATGCAGGCCAGCACAGTTGGCCAAGTCCCCATGTTGTAAAAAGAGTTTGGAAAAGTGCAAACGTTCCAAAGTTGGTCATTATGACTGAAAAATGAAGTCCTTTCAAAGCACGAAGAAGGACATATGCATTAGCACCAAACAATGTTGCACTAAAGGCAGCTACTGCTCCCCAAACATTAGTTGCCTCAGATTCACTGTTTTCAGCTGACAATGCAGGAACACTGTTTCCAAAAAGCATAGGGGGACGAGTTATCAAGACTACTCCAATAAGAGTTAATGCTACACAGATGACATTCCATAGCCCACATGGCTCCTTCAGAAAAACGCGAGCAAAGATTGCAACAAAAACAGGTACACTGAAAACTATCACCTGCAATAGAAAAAAAAACTATTAAGTAAAAACATAATAATTAGAAGACGACGGTGATTTAAAGTGGAACAGTGTTTAACTTACTGAGGCATCAGCAAGGGGCATTAGTCGAAAGGCATAAAAACTTAACATCAGCCCTGTTGTTCCAACAAATGATCTTAACAGTAGCATGATCCTCCTCCCCTTCGGATAAACATGGTCGCCCCTCCATATTACAATAGGAATTGTCGGAAGAAGGACACCTACAAACCGACAAGCAGCTAGTTCCATGGGATGAACATGAACCTGTAAAATATGAAAAGAGAACATTTTCACACTGATGTTTGACTTCTTCATCTCATAATATACAAATGAAAGAAAGACACCTACCAAGCCTTTGACAATGACAGAGCACAGAGAAAAAAACAAAGATGATAATGTTGCAAGAACCAATCCAAGGTACGGACACTGTCCAAAGGAGGAGAGCCTCCAGAATTTTAAGCAGCTTGGACCAGTGGGTGAAAAATGACGAACAGCAATATTTCCATTTGAAAGACTTCCTCTGCTATTCCTGTTAGTATTTAATCGCATGTACAACATCATATCTCCATCATCACCTCCACACCTGCCCATCATTCCAATGTCTTGGTCGTCATCTTCTTCATCGTCTTCTTCATCAGAATGGACTAAGTTATTAAGCTCGACAGTTTCCCCCATGGTGATGTATTTGAGTTATGACCTGTCAAGATTTAAAAAAACAACAAAAATAAGGTTTTAAACAGATACTTTTGGTTTATTAATAGTAATGGAACGTATCGGCCACTTTACGTGCCTTGAGATTAATATTTTACTTAAACCAAATAACTAAATGAACGATTTGAGGTTATAGGTCATAATTAATCTTTTCTCATTGAGTTGCATTTACAGTTCAAATCACAAGAGATAAAAAGAGAAAACATATATGATCGTTTTAGGAACTCAAATGAAAGATATAAAATCTTTAGCTACAACAATATTTGCTGAACTCCAGCCGGGACTTTCCGGGTTGTTCCGGGGTTGGCTATTGATCAGCTGTCGGATGACAGCTCTCTCACTCTCTCTCTACCGTACACGGCTTTACAAACAAACAGCTGACTGAAGTAAGAGAGCGTCTTGAGAAAGCCAAAGGTTTCAGCAATTACTTACAAATTTAACGTAATAAATGTCACTGCAGGCTTTAGGTATTCTTTGGTTCACATATTGATTTTATTTGTGACCTGACCTGCCCTCCTTCGTCTGCTGCCGGCCTGCGCCTGCGATTGTTTGTGTTTCTTGTGTGGGCTGTGGGCTGGACTTCTGGCTTCTGCTTCGCCTTGGAGCACAACAAGGAAATACGATGAGGCTGTTCCGCGTTACCAAACTATTTCATAGGAATTTCCTGCAGATCTCTTATCGATATTCTACCATACAATCGTATCAGAATGTGAGGTAAGATAATGTCTGTTTCAAAAATAAAATTTAGAGGAGGGATACCTTATATCTGTTCTGATGAATTCATATTGTGGCACTGCTAGGTTATACTCTCTCATTGTTCATTGTTACTGCCAGCAACAATTAATTGTACTTCTTAAATAACTATTTGTTCAGTCATTCATAATCCCAATGTTTTTATGAACGAAACATCCCGCTAGCATTAGTTGTTAAATTTATCAACCTAAATTGATATTAGTTCACAACTGTACGGCTAACCCAATAGTGCATAGGATCTTAAACAGATCTTCTAAAACTTTCCAGACTTGCCGAAGTTGGGCGACTTGACACACCAAAGGTAAAGGGTGAATATGACACTGGGCAATTATTTCTGCACCGTGTCTTTGGATACAGAGGTGTGATTTTATTTCCATGGCTTGCCAGAGTATATGATCGTGATGTGCCTACTAAAAAAGACAGGTATTTGAATTTTCATATTTATTTAACAGTCATTTAATTACGAATGACCAACTGAGCTTATAAAAAGCTGTTCTTTCCACTCCCAGCACTGATGATGGGAATACTTCAAATCATGTAGGTAAAGAAGTGAAAGGGAGAACCCATACATTTTATCAGGTTCTTATTGATTCAAGAGACTGTCCCTTCATTGTAAGTACAATTATTACCTTTCTTGCACTGTGTGAAAATAATGTAGGATAAATGTCATAAATGTCATCATAATAAAAGTGGGAAGACACATGTTCATAGTTTACATATTTGTCTCAATTTGCACAGCGAGCTCAGACAGAAGCTGTGACTTTCTTGGGAACTCAAGAATCAAGCAGGAGTTTATATGCTATTCCTGGGTTAGATTATGTTGCCCATGAGGACATTCTGCCCTATACAACAACTGAAAAACAGCCCCTACAGCATGAACTATTTGATAAATTCCTTGACTATTATCCTGAAAGAGGTAGGTTGTACTCGAAGATAATTTACAAACTCCTACAAGTATGTGTTTGTTTGAAGTCAACTTTGTAGAAAAGATTTAAAGGCAAACTCTTTATTCTTTCTTTAAGATCCACCATTTGGAGCCCAAGAGACCCTGAGGGCCTGGCAAAAGAAAAATCATCCATGGCTAGAGCTGTCAGATGTGCACAAGGAGACAACTGAAAATGTTAGAGTAACTGTTATACCATTTTATATGGGTTTTCGTGAGTCACAAACTACATCAGTATTTTGGGTAAGTAAGATATCCTTCATCTCTCTCACTTTAGTGTTTTAAAGGCTTTATAACTTATTAATGTTGCTTTTGCAGTGGCGGTATTGCATACGTTTAGAAAATCTAGGTGAACTGACAGTACAACTTCGAGAACGCCATTGGCGGATATTTAGTTTATCAGGAACATTAGAAACTGTTCGTGGACGAGGAGTTGTAGGACAAGAGCCAGTTTTGTCCAAAGCATTACCTGCGTTTCAGTATAGTAGCCATGTCAGTTTACAAGCTCCAAGTGGACATATGTGGTAAGACAAACTATATCAATGCTGCAAGACATCTAGCTAATCTTAGATTGTTAACAAAATTTGTTTATTTTTAGGGGCACATTTAGAATGGAGCGAGAAGATGGTTACACCTTTGACTGCAGAATTCCACCTTTCTCATTAGAGAGTAAAAATGAAGATGGATCATCCCCATCAAATCCTGCTTAATGAAATCATTATTACCTGCAAATTTGTGCAACTTTCAATTGTTTAATGCCATGATCATATCGATGAAGATGATAACATAGTCACCGTAAATGATTTTAGTTATGAGTGATTTTTTAAAAATGCAATCACTTCATTACTAAGTTTGCTGGAATTTACTCTTGTTGAAAACAAATTAATATCTAGTTCCTTATTTCAACAGAAACCACGGGGTAGTAAGTTAACTGTATGCTGTATTTTCACATCCATGAAGCAATTTGTTAAGTTCTAATGTGGCTAATGGCGATGATTATAGGTGTGTAAGGATGTGGTATACCTTTAAATAAATAAAACTGATATCTAATTTTGCATTTAGTAATATTGTCAAACAGAAATTATCAACAATCAGAGAAAGAGCTCGGCTCTATATAAAAATATAAACTTGACTTCGTACATTAGAAACATACAGCAAAAATTTTGCTACAAAAGAAAAAAAAATATATATCTTAGCCCACAAATCAGGGCATGAATATGAACTCAAACAGAAAAATAACATTTCTTGAAAATGATCACAGAATGAACTTATGAGTTAAATGTAAAGTGAAAATCTAATGGTAACATATTTTTAATTAGCAACTGGTGCTTTTATCCCGAAAGAATTCTCAGCACCTTTAAAAAAATTTTGCTCTACAACATAACGAATACATTGAAGAATAATATTTCTTTCTTGTTGGATGTCTGGTGCAAGAAGCTAGAAAGCAAAAACCCCTCCAGATTAAAATTTGTTTTGTAAAATGACAGAAAAACAAACAGATAAATGACGTTATTTCCTTACCTTCTCCAAAAGAGTTGGAGGCCTCTTAAAATTATGCCTGCTATTTTGGAAAGAATCCTTCCCTTTTCCTCTCCGTCCAAAAGGTGGCCTTGACTTGTTTCCAGACTGTGGGAGACTATTTTCATCACATAACTTTTTATCTGTCTCCGACATAAGGGGTTGAACTGATGTGTCATTTTTAGCCTTCTTTGGCTCACCATGTTTGGCATGATGCCTTTTTCTTTTCCTTGTGACTTCAGGTTTATCTGGTTGCTCAAGACTTCCAATGTCATTGGAACAGGTCGGTTTGGAAATTGGCATTTCTTCTGGAGCACTGCCATCACTCTCTGACCCATTTTCACTCTGATGCATTGAATCATGTTGGGAACTAATAGAGGTTTCATTTACTTGAACATCAAAACTTTCTTTGATTTGAGATGTATCCACACAAGGAGTTCCTGCAAAAACATGTAAGTGATGTTTAAGTAACATATGTCAGTTTGATTTATTAATCATTTGGAGTTAAGCAACACCTAATTTTACCATTAACTTCAGCAGAATTTTTATCAGGAACTAAATTGTTATGGTCATTAGCTTCATCCTCCGAGGATCCAGCTCCATATCCACAGAGGGTATTGAGCGCCCCAGAAGCCGCCATTGCTTCCTCAATCTTATCCTGATCAGATTTAAAATTTCCTAGAGCAAGAGGAAATGAGAGGGTAAAACAGACATAGAAAATGACAAAAAGTAATTATCAAAAGATTGACCAACACACCAGTTCCTGGAAACTTGACTAGTTTTCCTCGGTTTACAATCTCAATGTCCTGAACAACTGGAATAGGAAATTGTGGTCTCCACTCAGAAGCTGACAATTTTTCTACCTTCACTTCACTCAAATTCGGATTTGGTACATTAGAAGTAGGATTGGGTCTACCTCTTCCTCGTCCACTACTCCCAGCAGGACCACCGCGTCCTACAACATTTTGATTCCATTTCAATTGTTTTCTATTGGAAAGCAACAACAACAACAAAATGTTCAAGAAAAGAAAAAATGCTCTAACAAACCTCGAGAATTCCCAGAACGGTTTTGATCAAAGCCTAAACGTTCTCCACGCTTGATCATTTCCTGCTGTTGCAATTGTCTGACTTCAATATTTGCCTGAGAGGGATACTTTCTGTAAAGTTACAAAATAAATTAATAAAAAGTGTCTGAAGGTAGAATCCTGAGCAGAAAAATCCATTTTTAATCACACTTACTTCTTTCGTTCTGCTCTCCATTTCTCTGTATCATCATTACTGATCATCCTACGATACAAGCCTGTATCATGTTGCATCCGAACATGATTATCTACAACTTTTGTATGAGCAGTAAATTTGCAGCCATCAATACCACATGTTCTATGTTCAGACAAATGCTCTTGAAGCTTAGCATCATTTGGAAATGATCTATCACAGGACTCACAGTAAAACAAGGAAAAAGGTACATCAATCCTCTTGTTGAAATTTCCACTGTGCCTATTTTTCTGATTATATGGTTTGGAGGGTGAATGGGTATAAGAATTAGGAGATGGATGGACAGCGATGGAATACTCATTTTGATGCTGCTGGTAGGGCACAGAATACTGCTGGTATGATGCATATACTTGCTCATACTCCTGGTTGTACCATTGGTTATATCCCTGGCTGTATCCCAGATCCTTTCCCGGAGAACCATAACTTTGTGTGGCTGAATTATAGTACCCATTATTACTATACTGGCTGCCTGTCTCCTGAGGCTGATACTGTTGAGATTCTGTTAGCCCAATAGAACCGTGATTTTGTGTAGAAGGACTATAATATCCATAATAATCACTCTGGCCGTTTGTTTCTTGAGCCTGATATTGATGCGATCCATCAGTTGAAGCATTAGAACCATGGTATTGCGAAGCATAATTATAATATCCATAATAATCATACTGGTTGTTTGTTTCTTGATTTTGATCAGCAGATGTATTGGCTGACATAGTTGAAGAACTTGCATCAGTCTCTTGGGTTACCTCAGTTGTTGCTGTAGAGGTGTAGTAACTGACATAGGGGTCTTGACACCAGTTCCACTGAGCATCATAAGAAATTTCACTTGCATTTTGTTCATCCACTCCATCTACATGGGCTGGATTATAACTTTCCTCTGCCCCATGTTGCCAGTTATTCCCATCCTCACAGTCGTCATCTTCCTCCTCCTCCTCCTCCTCCTCCTCTTCCTCATGAATATCATCATGATCAGCTTCATCAATGACCTAAAAAACCAATAGAGGTCACATTAACTTTTAAACCAGAACAAAGATAAGACTACAACAGCTACAGAGGACACACATCAAAAACCATTGAAGGAATCATGCCCTTGTCATAAAAAGTAAATTCTTATGGGCATCTCACAAAAATCACCATTCTTTTGTATTTGTTTTATTTTTTAAAAGTATGTTTTAATGTTTAAATTAGAGATTCAATATTGAACTAGACGAGCACACAATATTGGTAACAAACCTGCAGTTCCAGGCAACAGCTGTAGTGGCACCCAGAATCCAAACGGTGAATATTACAAAAAATGTAAGGAATTCAGTGATAGGCAACCAATGAACCCCACGATGAAGCAATTGTAATTTCTCAGTTTAACTGACTGATGTGTGTCCAACCATGCAGCTGAGTGTATTGAATCAGATTATATGGAGTTGTTTAGATCAGATAGGTGTGGTAATTTTGCCCTCATGAGAACATGGGACCAGTTTTTGAATTGACACAACTTTCTTTCAGCACCATGTTTATCTTGTAATGATAGGGGAACAGCAATAATCATCTGAATTAAGTTTTGAGAAAGTATGAAGTAACATGATTTTGAACTAAGCATTTGGTGTGCAGAATAGGAATGCCCGGCAGAAGCTCAAAACAGTGGGAGGAGTAAAATAAGATTCAGATATTTTTCAGTTGATCTGATATCAGAACAAATGTAACAAAGGATTAGTCAGGAATGTGCCTGAAAAATAATGCCTGCCTTTACAGAGATGTCAATATGACACCACATGAAAAGAAGTTGCGAAGTAAGAGTGATTTCCATTTTAAATCAAGTTATTGGCCTTTGTGTGTAGATAGTAAAAGAAATATTAAATGAATTGTTTTGTTTTTAATAACAGTAGAAGTTACTGTAATAAAAGGTGTCCTCTATACATAGCAAAAGTGATTCTGGTGAATCATTGATAAATCACTTAAACACTTAAACGGAGAGATATTTATCAGTTACTAGGACACAAATTAACGATGCTTCAAGCTAAAACCATAGTGAAGGTCATGTACATAGAACTGCTCAGAGCTCAGGTGGATATAAGTCTCCGGGTGCATTCTCCACAGGTTGTTTGAGGGTACAAGCACTGCTTGTATCTTTTTGAAGAGGGCATTATATTTGGAACATTACTTGGCAGGTCGTTTTTAATTTAACTTTATTTGGCTGCATGTTACATTCATACAAAACAGCAAGGTTTCTCACTTGCCATTTGCAATAAATTAAAAAAGATATAAAGAAAATCAGAAAATTGTCTCACAGAGACAAAATGAAAGGGTAAAAGTTTCACATATAGGTAGTTGCCAATAAGTGATAAACTATGGTCATAAAAATTGAATTGTTCATTGCATTTTATGTTAAAAATTGTACTTATTCAGGTCATAATTATACAACTACAGTTCATTCATGATGAAAAGGTCCTCACAACAATGGGCTTCAAAGACAAAATACATAAGGACAACAAGTAAAAAGAGGGAGAGAGAGAAAGAGAAAGAGAATAATCTCTAGACTTGGTGCAAAAATTTCAAATAGTTCCTTTGAAAGAAACGTCAGTTCAATAAAATTAGGTGGTATCTTGGTGGGTGGAGCCAACACAAGATATGTACTACTTATTACACTGATACAATAACCAACTAAAGTACAAGGTCAAACAATACGTTAAATTAATGATGCAACTAGAAGTAAAGAAGCAAGACACTAAAATGTTACTCAGACAAGATGACAAATCATGAAGGGAATCATAGGCAACAGTTCCCTTGCAATGAAACATAAATGTCTTTTCAGAAGAAGACAACAACACTGGTACGTATGGTGTTGGGGTATAGCACCAAAATTGGGCACATAAAACACACACAATGTAGCGAGTGTTGAGTAAACACCAGTTGTGAATAGATTCTTATAAAAGTGAATCATTCTAAAAGAACATTTCATCAAAATTTTAAGATAATGCTATATGTGCATTTCCAGAAGTAATGTAATAAAAATAATAGTAAAATAGTCAATATCACCAATTAAAAAAAGGAACATGATCACAAAATAAAGTTGATGAAGACCATCTCAATAGAAAATGAGATATACAGCTAGGGACACATTTAACTTTAGGTACACTCATAAAATACTTGTTATGAAGTCAACTTTCTGATAAGGAATTTGATTTAATTTCAGTTACAATAAATACTAGAGCTAAATCCGAGACAGATTCTCACAATTTCTTCTCAGCCACCTGAGCCAAGATTTTATCAACATGCCAAGAGGCTATAAAGAAAAGGGACTTTAGATAATTTATTTCTAAACGGTATTTCACAGTTGAAAGAGGGGGTGTGAAGAAGCTTTTCTGTTTCGCAACATGAAATCATTTCTGAACAAATAAAAATTGGTTGATAAGGTCTCATGACAATGTGACTTGAAAATTTTGACACTGTCCACAAACACAATGAGAAAACTAATTTTATTGCTATGTACCTAATAAAACTGAAATGCACCATTAACTGATAGAATAAGGGGTTGCAATAAATCATGTGCTAACAAAAATAAAAGGGAAAAAAGAACAAACTGAGAATAGAGGGCAAAGAAGAGAGGGAACCTGAGTATGCCTAAGCACACATACCGCCTTGATGGCAAATGGAAATGTACAGCTGAAGCATCATATAACCTTCAACTATTGAGGAGACATGTTGAATGGAAATGTAAACCCAAATGACCATGTGATAGATCTTGGCAATATTCAAAATTAATTGACATTTAAGGAAAACTGTGATAGATATGTAGAACATTTTCTTTAGAGCATTTTAAAATTTAAAACACAATAATGATTTTTTTAGAGATGTTAAAATAGTGATACCATTTCATAGTGCTCACCTAAATTATCTCACAAGAGATGATTGATACGTAATATGGAACTACTCATATGTATGCTCTTAAATGGTGGAGCCATGATCAAAGTTGAAAAAGCTGATCTCATTTGTCAGTCAACAAATGGTTTTAAGTTGATAATTAATGTATTTTTGAGTGTATTTGCAGAGCATGGCCAAGATACAGGAGTGTAATCAGTGAGTTTTATGTAGTGATGAAACATGTTGATTCTGAACAAATAAAGCATGGGGAAGCACGGCCATTCAAAGTGACACTGACCACAAGATGACAGAAAGCAGCCTGACAAGCCCCACAGAGATTTAGTGGGTATTCATTAAATGTTAAGAACTGTGTGCAAAATATTAAAGGAAGTCTAAGCATAGCACCAAGGAGATGAAATAAAGCATGCAGCACTGGTAGGAGGGCGTACACTTGCTTCAAAAGCCATTTGTAAAAATAAGATCGTAAGAAAGGTGAAATTCCTACAGCCTGACAAGTTTCTAAGAACCAACTGATAACACAATTTAAGTATTATGCATAGCTGAACTAAGGTTCTTTAAGTAATTTTAACCCAAAGAAAGTGTTACATCACAGGCAACCAGACCAATAAAACACAGCAAACTTGGACTTAAACAAATGTGAGAAAATTCCTCTCAGAAAGTTCAAAAAAGGAAAGAAAAAAAACAAACTATGTACATACAATGAATACTTCAATATTCAAGAATAGAATTTGGCGAGGCAGAGCAGTCTTCAACTGACTATAACCCTGAACCCCAACTGTAAGCCTTGTTTAAGCAAATCGTACACAATAGTAATTCAATGACATTCTCAAATATCATTCTGAGGAGAAAATAAATCCACACAATCTGACGGACAGTTGGAATTTACTGCCTGAAAATGCAGAACATATTTCTGCATACAGATAACAACTTTGCATGATTATAATCTGCAGATGTATGGCCATGGCACACTCTAGTAATTGTTATTATCACTTTAATAATTATATATTCACTGTCTAATCTTGCTATGCACACAAAATATCTACTACAAAACTACAATGACATCTGAAGGGAAAGACTGTCAGGCTTCTTGCCATATTTACACGCATATAAGGCACTTCTGCTTATAAGCCACACCCAACATTTTTGGCCCCCCTACAACAGGTAAATGCATAATAGCCACAGGGCGGATTTTGGCACTGCGAGAAGAGCTAATTGTAAAGGGTTCTGCTTACGTGCATGTAAATATGGTACTTTGACACATCTAATCAGGTCACTACTAAACACTGGGTTATTTTGAAAAAAAAAAAAAAATGGCTTTTGAATTCTCTACAGACAAAAACAATTTAAGTATTACCTTTGAGACTTAAAATGAAACAATCGAATTCCAAATCCAAATTGAGAAAAAATGAGTGTCAAGAACCAGTGAGTTCCAAACAATATTAAACTATATGCAAATTAAACTGATTTACAACCATAGGATCTATGAGCTTTGTCAAATTTTGAAGACAAAAGCAATTACAGACACACACTCCCAAATGAAATAGGAAGAGAAATAATTCTCCAGCACAACAAAAAGCAGATCAACAATAAAATTATAGTAGAGATACATGGCTGGATTGAGCTTCAAGCAAACATTAACAAGGAGCTGAGTTAAAAACAGATTTGATTAAAACCAAAAGAAGTATGGGAGATTGGGATGAGATGTCAAAGTTACATGACATGTGCTTTAGAACTGCTTCTGGTGGCAGATTTTCCTCCTACACCAAACAGTGCAGGAAAAAAGCTTTACAAATGTGATAAAAATAGATGAACAAAACTACAAATGCTCCCATGACCAAACTGAAACAAACGGACTAACTCTGAGTTCATTTGAAATTAATTCAATCTAGAGAATCTCTTTATTGCTAGAATAAACTCCAAATACATGTAAATATTAAATAAAGGAGATGTCTGTAGCTCTTAATTTTATACACCAAATACATTTTATGCAATTGGTAATAGAAGTAAGCCAATGATGAAAACACAAATATTATTTATTAGCTCAAAAGAAACATGTGAGAAAAGCTCTCACTTAAAATACTATGGCTGTTCAACGTTTTCCACATTTTCATCTGTTTCCATGTTTTCAACAGGCAGAACATCCTCAGTTAGTGGAACATCCCCAACTTGTAATATGCTTGCTGTGGGCGGGACACTTTCATTTTGAGGAGTACTTTCAGCCTGAGGGCTGCATTCAGCCTGAGGGGCGCTTTCAGCCTGAAGGGCATTTTCAGCCTGAGGTGCGTTTTCGGCCTGAGGGGCGCTTTCAGCCTGAGGGGCGTTTTCTCCCTGAAAGGCGCTATCAATTTGTGAAACACTCTCAATTTGTTGAAGAATTTGAACTTGCTCATCTTTAATAGCATTGTCGACTTGTTCAATTTTCTCAACTTGTGCAACTTTTGTGGAACTAGCCAGTGTGGGTTGACTCACCTCCTCTGGATGGCTCCCAATGTATTCCAATTTAGCTTCATTCACCATGACTGCTACTTTTTTCTTTTGCTCTTTAAATGCCTCCCAGTCCTTGACATCCTTGCTTGCTCGAGCGTCAGCATGCAATTTATGCTTCTTGACGATCTCTGGTCTGATGGCATCGGTTACCCATGGTTTGACCAACTCAGCAGCTTCCAGCTGAAAAACAAAAGTCAGAGCAATTGGTGAAACAATGTGTCTTAATTTAAATTTGAATTTAAACTCAAGAATCATGAAAATGTTGCAGATCTTACCTCAGCCTGAGGGCGATTAGTTCCACTTTTGCCTTTCATTTTTCTGTTTTTACCACCTTTACCAGCCATGCCTCCCCTTCGTCCTCCTCGAGCAAGTCTCATCATAAACGGAGGACCCATGGGTGGGCCCAGGGGTGGGATTCCTAGTGGACCTGGTGGACCAGGATGTCCTGGGGGTCCAAACCGAGGTGGCATCATGGGTGGCCTCATCATGCCCCCTCTGCCTCTCATCATGCCAGGGTGAGGGGGTCGGTGGGGCATGCCAGGAGGTCCCATTCTGTGGCCGTGGTGACCCATGTGGCCATGAGGTCCATGGGGGCCAGGAGGAGGACGGAAGCCTGGGGGTGGCGGCCTAACCATGCCGTGGGGCCCGTGGAGTGGTGGCCTTGGGGGCCTCATGCCTGGGGGTGGCGGCCGCACCCCGGGGGGCTGATGCATAAGTCCCGGGGGAGGCGGCCTCATCCTTGGGCCTCCCATGGGCGGCCTGTGTCCTGGCGGCCCCATCAGGGGCACGGGGCCAGAGGGCCTCATCATGGGGATTCCGCCACGAGCTTTCTTGTGCACACCACGGCCGCTGCCTCGACCGCCTCCACGGTGCGGTCCGCCGCCTCGCGCCAGACCCATGCTTGATCTAGAAAACTAGGCACTCACTTGCCGAAGAACCACGGCACACTTCACTATTGCATTCAAAACAAACACTAAACAAGTACTGTTGTGAACATGAAAACGAGGGACGCTGCTCGTGGGTCGATTATTTCAGGGCACGTAGCTGCGAGAGGGCTGTGAGCGCAGACGAAAAAAACAAATGCCGGCGAAATGTTCCTTGTGGGTTTCTGATATTTTATACGTATATTTTTTACGAGATTGCACATTTTATATTTTTTCAAGTTCTTTTGTGTTATTAATTTCACCCACAAAGAAATTGCATGGGATGAAATAAATTCGCATACCGTGTTCGGGGTCATAGAGCAGTAGCAATAGCGAACCGTTATCTTTCTATCGAAGCACTGCCGGTGAAACCAGCCCGTAACGTTCCGAAGAACACTGAGTGGGAGCCTTAGTGCGCATGCGTCAGAGCCCGATGTCGTCTGCTACTCACTGGACGCGCGGTCGAAGCGTTTGTGCGTTTGTTGCCTTTTTCTGAGTCAGAAAACGACACATAGTTATGACTAAAACATGCTGTGCATGCAAACTGGAATACAGCAAAAGCAAAACTAAGAGAGCCGGTAGAGAAGGAAACATTGTCAAGAGATATTTCCGTTTGCCACCAGTAGAAAGTAAAAGTAAAACGTACAAATCAGGAGAGAAACAAGCACTTCTTCCACGACGACGCTTACTCTGGTTGAAACGAATATTCGGTACTTTTTCTGAAAGAAAACTACCAAAGGAACTATGGATTTGTGAGGATCACTTCGTGACAGGTAATTATGATGTTTTTCGGGCGTATTCGATTGTATTGAATGAAGCACTATGTAAATACTCAATTCGCCGGTACCTTCCTTCTAACCTCTTCAAGGAAGTAATGCATGAAATGCTTTTTCGTTTTTTTGTCGACGCCTGTTGTGATTATTAACTGTACCATCCTCTACCTTTTTATTACAGGTTCTCCCAGTTCCATCCTTGATGTTGACAACCCGGACTGGGCCCCAACTTTAAAATTATCTCACTTTGTACCTGTGACTTTACAGCTCAACCAAGAGGAAATCTTAGTGAACCGAGAGGAGGTCCTGGTCAACCAAGACGAAATCTTGGTCAACCGAGAGGAGAACTTGGTCAACCATGTTCAAGTTGTGAAGGAATCACAAGTTGGAAGTACTCGAAATGAATGTGAAGCAGACCCTCGTCCACAAAGTCCAGGCTGGGTCACCCACTATAAAGTTTCTCTGAGTTATTCACAGATGATGGAAGTATGTGATGAATTAAAAATTGAGGTTCCGGCAGGGGATCATCCATCTGTTCTGAACTTCTCAGAGTCCTCGCAAGACTTATTTCACCCTGATGGTGACTCAGAGACTGAAGATGAAGTGTTCTTTGATGCAGAAGATGTGGAAGTTGGGTTGGGCCTTTCTATTGGAACGCAGACTGTGAAAAATTGGAAAGACCGTGCAACCCAAACTAAACCACAACTGAAAGGGCGTGCAACACAAACTGACATAAAAAAGTATCGAACAATAGCCACTCAAACTGAACTGTCCATGGATGACATTGAAAAAACTGAGAACCTTTTAGATGATGCTCAGTGCAAGATTAATGCACTTTCAATTAATCAGGACTGGTACAAAGATGATGACGTCACTCAATATTACACAGGTTTACCCACTTACGGTGTTCTGATGGCCATCTTTGAGGTTGTGGCTCCGTATCTTACTTACACTTCTCGGAGTACACTGACCAAGTTTCAACAGTTTGCTTTGACATTAATGAAACTAAAGCTGAATTTGTATTTAACGGACCTTGGTTATCGCTTCAATGTGTCTAAGTATACTGCAGGGCGCATCTTTACAAAATGCATTGAAGTTATGTATTGTAGACTTAAAAGAAATGTGTTTTGGCCTGAGAGACCCCTTCTACAGGCTTCAATGCCAGATTGCTTTAAGGAATCATTTGGGGATTCTGTGACTGTTATAGTTGACTGCTTTGAAATATTTTGTGAAAAGTCTTCTAATCTTATGGCAAAATCTCAAACCTGGTCTAACTATAAGGGCCATGAGACAGTAAAGTACTTGATTGCTGTGACACCCCAGGGTTTTATCTGCTTTGTATCCCAGAGCTACGGTGGGAGAAGTTCTGATAAATTTATAACTGAAGACTCAGGTTTCCTACGTTTCTTGACTCCAGGTGATACAGTTATGGCTGACAGGGGTTTTTTGGTTGAAGATAGTATTAGCCTGCATAAGGCTACACTTGTAATGCCAGGATTTTTGAGAGGATTGTCTCAGTTAAGTCCGGATGACGTAGATACTACAAGAATAATAGCTAATGTGCGCGTCCATGTAGAGAGAGTTATTGGCATGCTCCGCCAAAAGTACAGAATTATGTCCAATCGAGTACCAGTTCGTTTGCTTAACTATGAGGAAACTGATGTTGGTATGGATGAAATAGCCGTGGTCTGTTGTGCATTAACTAACTTTTCTCCAGGCATTGTGGACTAAGGAGAAGATCACATGCATGTGTATATTTCTGAAACCAGGTAACATTTGGGAGGGTTTTTCCTGGCCAGTTTTCCCAATCAACATTCCATTTCCCCGTCCAATATTTTTCCCCTGACTTCTCCCTGACTTGCAGGTGGCGTAGGCAGCCACCCTGTACAAACAAGTAGAATGCAAGGCATTTTTGACTGAGTTAGTTTACATTGCCCTGGAACAAAAATTAAGAGACAAAGTGGCAATTAAGGGGCAAGTAAGTGTCACCGAAGTGTCAAAGAGCCCAAGGTGGCATTTAAGTGTCATACAAATGGCAATGAAGGTTCTATTTTGGGAGTGGCACTGAGGATACTTTAGAGTTACATTAAGGATCTAAAGTGGCAAGTGTAAGGTCCCAAAAGTTTGTGAAACAGGTTGCTGCAAAGGCAAGAGTTCAACTAAGTAAAATAATAATCAAAAAAATTCAATAAATGTCTTTAAATTTATTCCAAAGAACTATATCCCGTATAGATCACAATGAAGGTTGTTTTAACTTACAATACAAAAACAATCCACTTTACTAAAACAAAGGAACAATACTGTTTTGACATGTCTGTGCAAGGCACTTAAACAAAATCAACAAAATAAATAAAATAAATACAGATATCAGTACTGTAAGTGCAAATAATTGCACAAGACAAGATTGTTACATAAATGATAACACAACAAAACATTTGTTTGGTATGGCTAGGCAAGACGCACAGTACATTATCAAAACTAACTAAATGCATACAGATATCAGAACTGATCGTGCAAATAATTGCAGAAAAGGAGATCATTAGACAAACGATATCACATAAAATCATTTGTTTGGCACAACTGTGCAAGGCACATGATTAAAAATAACTACTCAACAGTAAATATATACATCTACAGTATGAGCAAATAATTTCAAAAGAGATCATCATCATTAAATAAATGATATCACAAGAAAACATTTGTTTGGCACGATTGTGCAGGGCACATGAGCAAAATCAACTAAAAGATAAATACATATATGAGTACTGCGCAATTAAAAGCTAAAGATGAGATCATAAAATAAATGATAACACAACAACATATTTGTTTGGCATGGCTAGATAAGACATGATCAACAATAACCCATTAATACTTATAGGTATCAGCACTGTGCAAATAATTGCAAAAGATGAGATCATAATTTCATGATATCACAAAGAAACCCAAAACCCAAATATTACTGACAAAATTTATTCATACCACTTACTCTGTTTAGAATGTTTCCTAAATTTAGAGTGCTCAAGGGCTTCCTATCAGGTCCTGGTGTTTGTGTCTGCCCATTCGATGGCTTCTTGATTATTACATAGCGAGTTTTGGCAGGAGTGTTTGAACTTGAGGTGTTTGGAGTCTTAAACTTGGGTGGGATGAAAGTTGTGCGAATGATGGGTGTAGATGGGCATGAAACAATGGAAATGGAAGAGGACGGAGTCTTGGGTAGGATGGTGGGTGTACATGGGCTTGAGGGAATGGGAATAGGAGTAGAGGGAGTCTTGGGAAGGGTAAAAGTTCTGCGAATGATAGATGGTGATGCTGAAGTGGAAGGAGTCTTAGGTAGGATGATGGGTGTGCATGGGCGTGAAGGAATGGGGATAGGCTTGGAGGGAGTCTTCGGTAGGGTGAAAGTTGTGTTACTGACACCTGATGCTGCTGATGCAGGCGAAGAAATGATATTGGAAATGTTGACTGGTGTGTGGTACTGGGGGACACTTGAATTTGGAGGCAACAGTAAGGGGGAGGCAGGTGGAATATTTTTCTTATTTTTCTTACGTTTAGCAACACCAGTGATCTTTCCATTCCCTCCTTTCTGTCGCTCCTCTTCAAGCTCCCTCCTTTCTTGTCTGGTGAAATACTTTCCAAGAAGTTCAGGAAGTACAATGTTCCTGATGTAGAATTTAGCTTTGGCAGACTCACGCTCCCAAAACTGAATATCTGGTTCTAGTCTTATGATGATTGGTTTGTTTTTTGGAGTCCAGACAACAAAGTCACTGTAAGCTCGCCCTGTTAGAAACAACTGGCACTGAACTTGATAAAAATAGGCGTGAGTCTCCTTCAGTTTATACACCAGGTTGCCAGTTACTTCATCAAGCACTTCCCCAACTGGAAAGCTTGCCAAACCTTTTTCCAATGTTTGAGACAAATCGTTCTCATCACTCTCTTCGAGGCACATGGGGCACTTCACCTCACAGCACCCCTTCCCACAGCAGGTACAAGATACCAGAGCATCTGGAGTTCCTATGAACTCTGGATAATCTGCATTACAGAAACTACCGCAGTTGGTTAAGGTGAATTTTTGATGAGATTTCACCATTTGCTGTCTGTATGCAGCAAGGGCATCCTTCTCATGAATGCAACCATACCGCGTTGCTTCAGTGGTGAAGCGGCTATGATATGGATCAACAAGAGACTTGAGGAGAGACATAGAAATCTTACCCTCAGTAGAGGTCCTGCAAATAGCTTTAAATTTGGAAGCAGGTGCCCTACCTATTCTACGTTTGTAGAATGCCTTACCCTTCGCTTGCTTCCTTGTCTCTAATTCAATTTTGTCTATCTCTTCTTGAGACAGACTGAGGTCGACACCTGCTGCAATATCCCTTAACTCTTCAAGGCTCTTTTCTTCATGTGACTCATGGTACAGATCTTTCAAGGATTTGGGTCTTTTAGCAATAATTTGTGCACTAAACGGATTGACCAAAGTGTGAACCACACCTGGTGCACTTTTAAAGCATGCCTGTATCATTCTCTCATACTCATCATCAGAAAGGGCAGGGTACTTCGTGGTTGGAGCACGTACCACATGCTCTTTACCATGAATCATATTGTGCAGAAGCCTCTCAGGCGTTGTAAAATTAATGTGTCTAATACATGACATAGTTGCTTTGATGCGCTCTGAGGGGGGCCGCCAATAAGCGGGTTCATCTGTTACAGAACAGATTATACGCGACTTCCGAAATGTACGAACACAGAATAGCATGGCAGAAACATGCGAACATGCTTCTCCAAGTCCAGCCGCGCAATCACAGTGTGCACTTAAAATAATCCCTAACTTACTAACTATAGCCCACGGTCTTCTAGCAGGTTCCGTGGATCTCATTGACGGCTCAACCTGCAATGGAACAGGTGCATTGTTAGCAAACATTTCATAAGAGATGATACAAAATAGAAAAAATTAACTAAAACTTGTCCAGAGCATACTTACACGGCACCTCAGAATATAATTGCTTTTGTTTTGTATCCAGCGGCTTTCCAGGCTGGAAACTTTTTCACTGGCGACAAAATTGTTGCCAGCTCTCAGACTTTTCTCTGAGAGAAAATTCTCAAAAGTGTAAAAGCTACACTTATAAACTAAATAGTCTTGTATGCAACTAGACGTTATAGGCGGCATTGCCTCAATGGCAGAACTAAACCCACTTAGTAAAGCATAAGGATCAAGCCCACCAACATCCTCCAATTTCGATAAATAGCGTTCTTGCACGAGTCCACTGAGTGTCTCAAAATAGACAGACCTCTTCAGATGATTCATTTTGAACACAAATACAACCCATTCACTCGTATCAATCACATCACACTCATAACATTGCGGGGGGGTACGCCATTACGCGTCGCCACACCACGGCACGGCAAATGGCGTCGTCGTCATGGCAACCCCACTCAGCTACAGAGTCGATACCTCGAACCTGCGCCTATCGCTACTGCCCTATTTCGATTTCAAACTGTAGCCAACCTTCGCACAATTCGACATCCTACTACTGAGGAGGAACTGAGTTTGAAAGTGTCATTTGAACAATAAAAATGAAAATAATAATCAATTTTATAAAAACCCTTTCGAATTCAGGTGTTGCTGGGCTGTAGAAATGAATGTTCATTAATTTCTTTCTTTTCAATGTCACACAATGTGTTGTAACTCCTGGATCGCAAAACCATAATGTTTCCGCCATAGGAAACACGAAACAACTAACAACCTTGTTTAATGTCATTTTAAAAGTAAAGAAAGTGAAAATTTTGAAAGAAAGAGAAAGTTTTCATTTTGAAAATCTTGTGTTGTTTTTGTAGAAACAGTGGTATTCTCATTCTAAGGGGTAAGTTATTTGTGATTTAGTGCCGAAAGTTGTTCACTGTTCTCCGGGGTCAATTTAAAATTTACAATGGAAGTCGCTCTTTTGCGATGTTGTGTCTTTTTAACCCGTTGACAGCACCTTTTGACATATTGAAGGCGTCCAGGATAGGACACTTGTCGTGACAATAACGCAAGATTCATCAATAATCTGATAAGTGCGGAGGATTATCTCGGTGAACGCTTTTTCCCGCGTGTCTCCAGTTGCCCCCACCCGGCGCTTCGAACAGCTGCTAGTGCGCGACTTCCTCCGCAGTTTGAATTCTTCCTGTTTTCTTCTCTTGCCGTGCCGAGAGAAGGTAACTGTCAACTTTGTGATTGTGCCACACGGTTCGGATTCGGTTTGGCCCCGAATTTTTTGATTTGTTTGGAAGTTTAAATGGTTGAATATTGTTTGTGTTGTGCTGCCGTGTTTACAAGGATATAACTCACTGCCTGCATTATGGAGGAAGGACTTATCGCCATAAAATGCGGCACAAGTGTCGATATCAAAAGGACCGATGGTGAGTAGCCTAGGCTTTGTGCAGCCGACCCAACAACCCAATGTTCCGTACCCATTTTCGAATAGAAAACAATATTTTTGGCCCCTACTTGGTACTTTTAAAGGTCTTGGTGTTTATGAACTTAAGTTTTAAGTTGGGTTAAGGACCGTCGTTATCCAGGACATCTATCTGCTTAGGCCATTCTTGCTGTGTTTCGGTTCCCACGTTCAATTTACCCTGAGAAACAACCCTAATTACTGTATTGCGGAGCTTTTATGAATACAACAACTTTCTATCTCCTTAATAGTGCGTTCACTAACAAATTTTGAATTCAAAATCACACTTACTGAACTGTTACCTTGTCTCTTGAACCTAGAATAAGTAGGTTATATTCCCCTGAGATGCTGCTCCATCTATTTGAGCACCATTCTGTTTTATGGTCTCTATTCATTGTTTCCCAGATCTACCAAACTTCTCTAGTTATCACTTCATTATCTGTTCTCTATGAGGATGAGAGAGAAGATTTGACAGTATGTGCTGTTAGCAAAGCTAAATTTTAATTTAACATAAAAAGAGTAGTCATTTTTAAATATTTTTTAATTTGTCTATCCACTTTATTAGAACTCAAGTCATGCTTACTATTACTGAGTAATTAAAGTTAATTATTTTGACTCTGTCTTGTTTTAAAAATATTCATTTCTCTAAAAAACTTAGTTTTTTGTTTTTGAAGATATTTAACTTTATGTTGTGTACATTTTTCTTTGGACCTGGACTTGTAAAATGGGTAGCCCATATTAATCTGTGTGTGTATTATTACAAATCTTTACTGTTCGGTTGAACGTGAAATTTTTTAATGAAATAGTTTTTGTGCTTTGTGACTATTTAGGCAATACTACACTGTAAATTTCCAGTCTGGCCAGCAATTCCTGTGCTGACCTTTTTTGCGCTGTTTGTTCAGTTAGTCAATTCGTTTCCTCCCAAGTAGTCAGTTGGCCAACTTCTGCTCTCTCATACTTGGGCATTGAACGATACAAAATGAAGTGTGGATCGCTCAAATTGGTGGGTTGTTCCTTGCTAGGGTGTAATGTTTGTAAAGTCTCTACTTGCACCTTCTCCTTTTCCTCTCTACCCCCTCCCTCTTTCCCCTCTCGCCGCTAGCTGTACACTGCTCCACTCCTAATAGGGTGGTAAGCAAGGTGAACATCCAAGTCCACTGCCAGGTCAGGCCTGCTGACTCTGCTGCTGTGTAGTACGCGCCCTGATGGGGCCCTAGCATTTAGACAAATTCGGTTTTGGGTTCTTCAGTCTAGCAATTGCCTTCCTTGGAGAGCACATGTATAGGCAGAGCTTCAAAACAATTTCTGACTGCTATAATTGAATGAACATTTGTGCATTATTGTCAAAAGTGTTTTTATTACTTATACACTGCAGTTGAATCAGTTTTTTTTTCTACATATAATTTATAATTCTACTCTTAGCTTCTAGTCACACCCACATATCAAAGCCTATAAGCCAACCTAAAAATTTTCCTATGCGTTTGGTTTAGAGAATGTCTAGTGAGATATGACACTATGGGTGGCTTGGATAAAATGTGTCAATCAGGATGTAATATAGTGTCCCCACCTCCACCGTCCCACCACACCTGGCCCAGTCGCGGCTACGCCTGGCAGACAGGCCGTGTTGCCATCTGCTGTGCTAGCGCTGGGGCTGGGGGGGCCCCGGCTGCTCGGTGCTCCGACCAGAGCCACGGCTGGATTTGACCTCCATCTTCGGCAGGGCGGGCGGGCGGCGGCAGCTTTTGGCGGTGGGCCTTGTGGCTTATTTGAGGCCAGGTGGGGGGGATCCTATGTATATGCTTCTGCACTTGTTTGCCCTCCCCCGGCTCTTCTCTCTATAGCCGTCGCGCTCCAGGCTGGAGCAACTCGTCTCCCCTTTGCCCAACCCTCCTGGAGTCAAAATGGACCTAATCCGACCCCGAGTGTAAGGTTGGAAATTTCCAACATTTTCCGGAAAATTTCCGAAAACTCTCCGAATATAACTTCTAAAGTCTGGAAAATTTTCCATTCTTTCCGGAAATGTTCCGTTTTTCTTGGAAATTTTCCGGAAACTTTCCAACGCGTTTCCAACCCTATACCCGAGTGTCAAAGTTGTCCCGTCGCGGTCAAGTTATTACGAGGCCCACACAGTTTTGCACGCCGATAAAACGGCAATAAATTGAGGCTGTGGTCGGGGCGGTGTCGCGCCTCGGCTCGGGCCGCGCCCAGCCCGTCGCACACCGCGGGTAATGCAGGCTGGAGCATGGACTGGAGGCTGCAGGGCGCGGCGGCGGCAGCAGCAACAGCAGCTCCCGTGCTGGAGCCCCGGAGCCGGATGGAGCCGCCGCGGACGAGCGATCGCTTATGACTCTCTGGAGGCGCTAGATTACGTAGTTTTTTTTCCCTCGGTGGGCTATGTTGTTGGCGACCGTTGCCGAGCGCATAGCCTCCCGCGAAATTGGTAGCGCAGTCACCCGTTACGGTTTGGCG
>NW_026267193.1:1152969-1154835 GCF_000697945.3 Frankliniella occidentalis | reverse complement strand
CCCCCCCCCTCCACCGCCGGGCTGCCGGGTGGTTGCCCGAGCGGTTTGCTCGCCTCTGCCTCTTCGGCCGGTCAGCGTGGCCAAAGGCGAAGAGTAACTTTTGCGCCCTCCGCTCCCCCTCCACCCTGTCTGCAACCCGTCGAGCCTGGGGGAAAGGGGAGGGGGGAGCTGGAGTGGACTTGTTTCTTCCTATTTTTCACCCCCTCTGGTTTAGGGGGTGTTTCCCCTCACTTTTCCACTCCCAACTCCCCCCCTCTCTCTCTAGCGTGCTCACCGTGTTCACGCCCCAGCAGGGAGCAAAGGGAAATAAAAGTGAGAGAAACACAGTGAGCCGGCCGAGAAGGCGGCAAAATGTCGCTCGGCCCCGCACTGGTTTAGTGACCATCGATCCACCTGTAAATGTGCACTCTGTGCGCGTGCCGTGTGGGGTTGCGGCGCGTGGCGACAACGCGCGCGGCGTCGCGGCGTGGTGGCCAGTCCTGGCGCGGACCCCTCGCGAGTGCCGTTTCGGCCGAGTTCTTGAAAGAAGCGGCGGCCGACGCGACCCCCCGATCAGCCTGTTTGTGCTGCTCGTGCTGCTAGAGCTGCTCGCGCTGCTCGCGCTGCTCGCGCTGCTCGCGCTGCTCGCGCTGCTCGCGCTGCTCGCGCTGCTCGCGCTGCTCGCGCTGCTCGCGCTGCTAGTGCTGCTTGTGTTGCCACTGCCGTCGCCACTGCCGTCGCCACTGCCGTCGCCACCTGCTTTGGGGGCCGCACAGGACGACCTTCTCGGCTGCCGCCGCTGCTGCCCTCCTGCTGTCGTCGGCGCCCCCCGTCCCAGCACCAGGAGGCTCGCCGCGCCGGGCCACGCCGCCGTTCGCCCACGTCAATACACACACACGAGCGGGCTCGACGTCGTCGGTCCGCGCGAGAGGAGGTTTGTGGGCGACCGAGAAGGAGAAGGAGGAGTCGACCCGGAAGCGCTCGGGGGGGGGGGGGGGGGGCAGGACATCATCACGACACTATCGTCATGTCGGCGGATTCGGTGCGGTCACATAAGTCACGGAAGCAAATCAAAGGGAGACGCCCCGTCCAGCTGGCCGGCAACGCCCTCCGCGCCACGCCCCGCCCCGCCACGCCCCGCCACGCCCCGCCACACTCCGTTTGCGCCGCCTTCGCCGTCGCCAGGGCGTCGCTCATGTCGGACTTCTCGTTTTATACATAATGCGAAAGTTTTATACAGTGCCAGGCTGATGTTTGGCTGAACTGAAATCTTATTGTAACTTGGAGTGTTCGTCCCTGCCCTGCTTCGTCAAAATGCGCCGGACGATCTGTGTAAGGTGATTTCAACTTCAGTTGAAGTCTCGGTTTTAAGTTCTCACTTAACTTCGCGCCGAGTGGAGCTGGTAAGGTGTGTCGGCGTACGGGCCGTGCGGTACAGGCCTGGCCGCCCTGCTCTTGGGATTGCTTCTTTGACCGTGTCGTATTTTTTTTTCTTTCTCTTCTCTTCCAGGTGAGTGGGCTGCAGCTAGGGCCGCGCGGTAGCGCCGGGGCTGCATTATGGGTGAAAGTATGGCGGGGAGGGCATGCCGGCAGTGCGCCGCCGGGAAGGTAAGGCAGGAGACACCTTGCTTGCGGCCCGCCGCTGCACCTAGTGCCGGCCAGGGAACAGCGGCTCAGTATTGAGGCTAATGTTTTTTTTCTTCTTTTTTTTTGTGACGTAAGGCCCGCGTAAGGCGCATGCCTATGGCGCGACGGGGGCATGGGACCCTCGTGTGACCCGCTTGGACCCTACATGGGCCCCACACGGGACCCGCACGGGACCCAAATGGGACCCACTTGGGACCCACTTGGGACCCACTTGGGACCCACTTGGGACCCACTTGGGAC
>NW_026267193.1:1151647-1152335 GCF_000697945.3 Frankliniella occidentalis | reverse complement strand
CCCCTCCCCCCCTCTCGCCCGCCCGGCGCCACTGGCGCCACTGCGCCGCTGATGGAGCCAATGACAGTTTGTAATGCCCCGTCGGTGTGAGTCATCTGTCTCTCGGCTGGTCGCGTGGCGACGCGAGGCGTGCGGCGCGGCGAGCGGTGGCGGAGAGAGGAGTGCGAGCCGCGCGGCGAGCCGCCCTGAAGAAAGTGGTGGGGCCCTTGGCCTCTCCTCCTCCTTCCTCTTCCCTCATCTTTTCCTTCTTCTTCTTATTTTGTTCGCCCTTTCATTTTCGCTTGGCTACGGGCCCAGCCCGGCCCAGCTCTTGATGGCCACGGCGCGGCCAGCGGCCACATCAAACGGAAGACGGTTGGACTCTTTATCATAATTTGTGCCACTATTTTACGAAGGTGCATGATAATGAAAGTAATAATTTCGCCATAAGGCTCCTGTAAATCCATTCCGTTTTTTTAGAATCTTACAAGTCTTAGTTATCCGTCTTGCAAGACGGGCGAATTAAAATAGAATGCGAGCCCAGGCCCGCGGTGTTGGGGTTGGTCGGCGAATGGACGAAGCCTTCGCCTGCTCCCTAGTTTCCCCAATCAGGGCGTTAAAAATGCACGGCCCCGGTAAGGTCGTCTCCGGTTGGCTAAACGCAACTCGTTCCGGCGCGGTGCGCCTCCGGCCGGCACAGACCGGCGGG
>NW_026267193.1:1144765-1146967 GCF_000697945.3 Frankliniella occidentalis | reverse complement strand
CACTTGGGACCCACTTGGGACCCACTTGGGACCCACTTGGGACCTACTTGGGACCCCCTAAGGCCAGGCGGGGGGCCCCTCGCCGCTGACGCCATGCACTCCGATGCACGTGCGGCGCTCGTGTGCGAGTGGGTCGCGCACAATGCTTAAGCGCTCACGCTCGTCCCGGCCGTGCCGGCGGTCATCTCGAATGCGAGACGGGGCGGGCGGGGACCGGCGATTCTGGCGAATCAAAAATATGTGCGACTGAGTCACCTTGACATGTGTGTGCGCTGCACTTGCACGAGCGTCCGCGTGGTCAAGTCAGCCTCATCGTGCGTCGGGCGGCACTGCCCCTCATTGTCTATAGGTGCGACTTAAATCACAACAGTCACGGAGGGAGAAACCGTGCTACAGTACCGGAAATGTATTGTACCAGTGTGGCACATGACTGATGAATTTTGTGCTTCGGTGTGCATGTTTACCGTAGTGCTCGTAATATCGATGAGACAACCACTTGTCTAAAGGCAAAATCTGTTCAGCAATTTCAGGCAACTCTGTTCTCGTAACTAAACGTTAATGTTTCCGGATGTAAGGATCTATTGTTCATCTGCAATCCCAACTGTTAACGCATAGTCTATGCTTGAGGGTCACCCGGAAGATAGTCCGTTTTTCTCAGATCTATTCCGTAAAATTACGGGGGATCGGCGCCTGTGAGAGTTAGGGTAGGCCACCCCGCCGTACACCCATGCACTGAAGGCAGGATGTTGCCTACCCATCAGGCGCTATGGACGCTTTCCTAGTCAGAACTTGATGGTTTCCTAACGTCGAATGACGGATGTACTTTAGATGTTGTCTTCCACGCTGTCTGATTGTAGATCTACTTGAAGCTGTAAACAATAGTCTAACGTAATGTTGGCGCATATAGCGTTACCCAGCCATTCGGATTCGGGACGTACCGGACCGGGACCGGGAAGGATGTCTAGCCCGTTGGTTAGTGCTAATTAATTTCAAAAACGTTTGAATTTTGTAGTCCGTGACGTGTTTTATGGATGGGAAATAAGGAAAAATCGTTGATTGCAGTCAATGGATGCGGATTTTAGAAGCGAAAGACAAGAAATGACTCCCTGTGCTACGAATCACCCCATTGTGTCGTGTACTTTTTTTTTTTGCGTATACATTTTTTTCATTTTCTGGCAACTCACTACTAGAATGAGGCCTGCACCCACTTCATCTTTTAGTCTCCCAATCAGCCTGTCTCACAGGCTGTTGATGGCTGAGCAGGCGGTCCGCTGTTGGCCCGGTCACTGCTGCGACAAACGGACAAATCGTTGATGCGTATCTCCCCGGCGAACGGCCTTGGCCACTCCGCATTGGTCGACTCTAATTCGCGCTTTTTATTTAAATGAGGTCGTTGTTTGCGGTTTACAGCCTTTCTCCTTTACAATCCAGCAAAGATAGGAGATGAGGCGCTCCATTTCCCGGAATTTAGTGCCGGGAAGCCCTTTCGAATTATGGTTAAAAATTGGCAATCTTTTAGAATAATAATATTTTTTGTAGCTGAGAGATGGGCACGTTTTTTTTAAAATGAAATATACAAAAGCCTGCGTGCGTATTGTAGGATATGGACCCTTCATGGGACGCTGGAAAAGAATTTGGGAAAGAGAACCAAACAGAAGGGAATAACTAACTAAACAGCGGTCAGTGAGCGAAGCCGAGAGCGGAACCAAAGAGCGAGTGTGGACGAGGTGTGTCTGGGGAGTGACCACCAGAGCGCGCTCTGGGTGCACAGGAGGGAAGGAGACGGCACGAGGTAACAACTGCGGCGGACGCTCCGGCGGGGCGGGGCGAGTGTGCTGCCCACCGCCCCGCCACCTTATAAGGCCGAGCGGGCGCCGGCCGCGCCACACTGCGCCACGCCACGCCCCGCCAAGGCTGGGGCCCGACGCCTATTATATCGAGTGGTTTGCATGGTTTAGCGCGGGTTTGGCCCGGCGCGAACACCCCTGTGCTGCGAGGGTTTGCCTACCCTACCCCCGCTTGCTGGTTTAACTCGGCAGCTCTGTGCCCAACTACTACTGACCTCTCTATTTTCGGACTCATTCCGCGGCTGTGCCGACCTGGTGCGGTGCGCGGTGCGGCGGCCTCTGCTCTGATGAACATGATGAATGCCTGCTTTATGGACAGCCTCGGGACGGGCGGTGTGGGGTCCGGGGGAGGGGG
>NW_026267193.1:1144297-1144701 GCF_000697945.3 Frankliniella occidentalis | reverse complement strand
CCTGGCCGCTTGCCCCAAAGTCTTTGGATTACCGGCGGGGAGTGGCTGCTGACGAGTATGGCTCTCGACGGGTACTCCCTTCTCCCCCTCCCTTCCCCCTTTTCCCCTACCTCAGGGGGCGCCACTCGTGACCACGCCTCGCCTCCCTCTACTGCCGAAGTCGAGGTGTCAGCTGCCAAACCGTTTGGTTTTCCATTCATTCGTTTGTGTGTGCGTGTTTTGTTTTTAGCAGTGCCCCAGTGTCCCAATGTATGTGTCTGGGTGAAGGGGGCGACTCTTTAGGAGTGCGTGCGTGTGTGTGGTTTCCCCTGGTCATTCCCTTCCTCCGCTCTCCCTCCCCGCTGTCTGACTCATCAGCAGGCGGTTCGCGAGGGGCATAGAGGAGGAGGAGGAGGGGGGGGGGG
>NW_026267193.1:1138461-1144112 GCF_000697945.3 Frankliniella occidentalis | reverse complement strand
TCTCCCCACTCCCCCCCTTCGAGGAAACAATAAAGACAAGTCGTTTCAGAGCGAGTGAGTGGTTGATTCCCCCGCCCGCGGACATGGCGCGGCGGCGGCGGCGGCACATTGCGCTCTTTTGGCGAATCGTTTTTTTTTTCTTTTTTGGTTCCATCTCTGTCCTGCTGTGCTCGCCCCTCCTTGGTCCCGTTCCCCTGCTCCGTCTGAACGCGTGGGAGACTCGACAGCCTTGCGCGGTGGGTGACTTGTCTCTCGGTAGGGCAGGGCAGCAGCAGTGCGGTTGCGTATAGGTCTCTCGCTTTGGCTCCTGAACGAACGGGGACGCGTGTGAGAGAAGGAGTAAAACAGGGACGGATAACACAGGAAATACCAAATACCACTTTGCAATGCGCAAGTTTTCAGGAAACGCCAAGTGGTTGAAATTTGTTGTTTCGAAAATTGTGTAGGAAATTTCCAAACCTTAAAATTTTTCCCGCGACCTGACCGTTTACTCTGCGAACAGCACCTCGTCGACGTGTTGTAATTTAATCAGCCGCTTCGGCGCTATGGGCCAGAGAGAGCGGCGGCGCCGCCGCTGCAGCGCTTTTGCTGCCGCTGTGTGCTTTACGGAAATAGCGCCGTCTGCGCGCCGCGCCCGCCCGGCTGCACCGCGGACCGAAATACAGAGGGCGACACCCGGCCGGGGCCGGCGGGGCCTGTTGGACCTTAGGGCTCCCTGTAAAGGTTAACAGGGCCCCCCGGTGAAGGGCTCGAGGCTCTACGGGCCGCTCGGGAGACCGCCCTGTAGCAGCTGTGTGCAGCGCTGTTAGGTACCCTGCGACTGTTCTAGTTTCACCTTTCTGTTTATTGTTTGCGCCGTCTGTATCTCTTATGACATATCCGCTCGTTGGAGAGACACGCGGCGCGCAAATTTCTTTTTGCTAAATGGGAGAGAGACCACCGCCTCGGCTGCAGCTGAGTGGAGTTCCGCGACATCTGGTTGGATGCTGCTGGGCGGCCCTCAAGCGTGACGTCGTCGGCGAGCGGCGCGGATGCAACAACTTCGCCTCGGCAGCCGAAGCCTTGCCGAACGCACTCCGATCTCCTTCTTGAACGGTTAGCAGCAGACTCGAAGCGCCCCGCCGCTCCGCTGACGGCGGAGTGTGACGCTGACCAGCCCACCACCCATCGGGCTATTTAGCGGTTTGGTTCGGGAGGCTTCGTATCGGTGGGGCTCGGCTTGTTGTTGGGCTTGTAATTTTCTCGGTCGTGGCTCTGAAGTTGGAAGCTGATTGTGAGCGGGAGCCGCGGCACGAGCCTGCCGGGCCCGGGCGCTCCTCGCGTGAGGCCCTGCTCGGCGCCCAGCCTGCTGAGACACACACCATGATCTTCCTCTTGCCGGCCATGCTTGAGGGGCCCGGCCTGGCTCGGCCCTGGCTCTGCAGAGCCTGCCGCCGCTCCACACACTCACGCTCTCGGGGGGCGCCCACGCGATCTCCCCGATCCACGCCGTCGCCGTGATGGCCGGACGGGCCCGGTCGGTGAGTCTCTCGGCGAACGGAGTATCGCCGCCGCTGCAAGCATGCGGGGTATTGCTGCTCTTGCCCCTGCCCCTCCTGCTCCTCCTCCTACTTCTGCTGCTTCTTCTCGCTGTTAAAAGGACGACCCAGCATTTAGCACAGTCGGTATCGCCCGTACACTTGCCTGGTCGTGTACCGCACTTGCAAGGAGTACGTTGTTCTGACGACGGAGTGCAGGAATTTATGACAAACATGGAGCCTTTTCGGGCACGACAGTAAACAAGTACGGGTGTCCTGTACCTCATCAAATCCTGTACTTTTCCCGTACTGTGCCATAGGATTTTTAAGTGCTGCTTCTGCTCTCCTACTTCCTCTGCTGCAGCTCCTCCTCCTGCTCGTCCTTCTGCTGCTGCTGCTCCTGTTGCTTCTGCTGCTGCTGCTCCTGCTTCTCCGGCCGGTCGGCTCCTCCGGCGCGGGGTAGCGCCCGCCCGCCCGCCCGCGGTGCGGTAGGCCGAGGTAGACCGGCTGCTCGGCAGGCGCGCCCGGCGGGCGGCCTACCCGGCACTTGGCGGGCGCTCGCCGGGCCGAGCCTGGCCTGCCTGGCGCCGCGGCCGGTGCCTGGCACGCACCACAACACCGGCCGGGCTGGCCGCCTCCCCTCCCTCTCGAGCGCATTCGATTGTGAAGCATCATTTGTTAGTGGTGCCACGCAGTGAAAAATGTTGGGAACTTGACGGTAAAAAGTCTATGACGAATCTCTTTAAGTTGTAATTTAGATTCCATTGAATGGTACAATGCAAACCGTATGCTTAAGTCTCAATTTGACAGATACAAACGATTGCGATCGATGTGATGCGGCACAACACGGCAAAAACGACGCCCTGGTTTTCATGACGTTTGGAAAACCCATGAAGTTCCCCATGTATTTCTTCCAAAAGACGTCATGGTTTTTCCAAACCGCAATGAAAACCAGGATGTCGTTTCTTACCATCTTTCTGACCATCGAGGACTGGACGATACCGTCCCACGTTATGGTATGACGAGAAGACCCTCCGGCGCCCATTTCGTCCCAGCCCTGCTTTCCCACGCACTCTGCGAGGCCGCTGACCGGGCGACCCCAGTCCCAGTGATGGGGACTCCACCCCTGAGGGGACTCAACCCGGGGCACCACCCCTGAGGGGCACCACCCTTTGTCCGCCAAAGGCTTTGCGGCGCCAGGCAGCGATCGCTCGATGTTATTTTTTTTCACCCCACATTATTACCTAGAAAGAGGTGGAGGGGGAATGTGTTTTGTTGGTTTTGTGCTGCCGGGGCCGGGATTGATTGGTGTGCGTTCTCACAAGCCAGCAGGGTCCACCCCAGCTCCACGCAGTTTGACCCACCTTTCCACCACCCACACCCCTACTCCTCACCCTCCAGGCCACCTTCCACTTTTCCTTTCCCGCCTCTCACAGTCAGGTCAGCTCAGCAATTAGTCGTTTTTCACGTTCGACTGGCTGCGTGCTGCGCAACGCAGTGGGTGGGGGGGGGGGATAATTTAAAGCGCTGTGCTGTTTCCTCGTGCATGTCGCCCAAGCAGATCCGTCCTCTCCCCCCTCTCCCCGGACTGCCCGCGTTGGCACCTGGAGGACCCAAGCCTCTCCCCGCGACTAGCAGCCGCCGCCACGCCCCTCCGGGTCCAAGCACGACTTCACGCTCGACCGCGCGTGCCCGCCCCTCTCTGCCCACCCTCTCTCCCTTCCCTTCTCTGCACCCCTCTTCCCCTCTCCCCTCCCCTCCGTGCCCCGCTCCGTGCCCCGCCCCGCCCATCCTGGACAAACGCAGCGCCGGGCGCCGCGCCGCCTCGTCTTCAGGCCGCGTGAACTCTCGCGAATGCTTGTCGTTTATCTCCTTGAGAGGCGTATTTTGCGCTCAATCCCACTTTCTTTGCTGTCCGTGGTTTCAAACGCACGCGCCGTACTATCATCCCCGTCGTGCGACTTGGATTGTTAAAATGTTGATGGAAATGGCTCTTTCGCTCCTGTTGCCATAGTCTTACTTCGGCCGGTGCCAGGTGCCATGTCGCCTCGCTGCACTCGTTTTCTTTGGCCGTCCAGTGTCTAGCGGGAGCGCGCTTTTCAGTCCGATCGCCGCCCGCGCTCGGCATCAAGCCAGATCGCAGCACTCCTTTTTACTTCCACCCCCCCCCCCTCCATTTTTTTGCGACGGACCTCCGTTTTCGTGACGGAGCGGGTCGAGTCGGGCCAGGTCGGCGTGGCGTTCGGTTTGGCGTCGCATCCTCCACTCGTGAATCTGCCCGGAATCGGAGATAGGCGGCAGCGGGGCTCCCGGCACGGAGCGCTTACCCGTCGATCTCTCTCTCTTTCTCTCATTCTGTCCCTCGATCTTTCACTCCTCTCCCCATCTTTCTTACTCTCTTTTGCTCTGCGCTTTGTCGCCCGCCACCGCCTCCGCGCCTTGCACTTGGTCCCGTACGATTCGTGTGGGCGCGAAGCGCATTCACACCGATTCACTCTGAGAGAAATGTTCCAGTCACCAGCCTCCGGACACTGACATATCGAGAGGACTGTATTACACGGCAAAAAAGATAAACTTTGCTAATCTTGCTTATTCCTCTTTTTCTTTCCAATAATCTCATTTGGGATTTTCCTGAAAGGACGTCCGTCGATCGCAGTTTCGATCCTCTGCCTATTTTCCTCATCGCGCCTGGTAGGTAGGCAACATCTCGCCTGTATTTCATGCGTGTATTGCGGCGTGGCCTATCGTGAGTCTCGCAGGCGCTGAGTGGTTATAATTTACTGAATCGATCGGAGAAAGACGGGCGGACTTTCTGCGCGATCCCTTTTCAGTTATTGTTTTTGGCCACAGACCCATCGAGAGCGTTTCCTCTTCCCGCCCCCTGCACTGCAAAACCATTGCGTTGTTGTTGTTGTTATTAATCAAAATAATTAAGTATGTTTGGCAACCTATGCGACAACACTACGCAAGTTTGACAAGGATACTTTAGTTTTAAATCCGCCCGACTAAAATGATGCTGTCACCCGAGAGACCCTGTAATGCACACACAAGGTTTATGTCGGTGAGGTGTGCCTGGGCTCGCGCGCCAGCAGCGGGGATGACCCCGCCAAGGGTACAGGCGGCCCGTGCAGCTGTCCCTCCCCGACCTACTCCACTCCCCTCCTCTCCCCGCCGCGCTGACGGGCCTCCTGGACGCCGGGCCGACTGAGCGCGAGCGCGCGGTACGGCGCGGTACGGTGCAACTGCCCCCTTCCCTCCCCTGCCCCCTGCCCCTCTTCCCCCTGTCTCTCGTCCTCTTGTCTCGACGCTGCGGCGCGACTCGGCTCGGCATTTTCCTCGGCGTGTTTGCTCGCGGCTGGTCTCGCGCCCGGTGTGCCTCGCGCCCCGCCGCCGCCGTCGTCGTCGTCGCGGAGGTGCTCGTCGCCGTCCTCGCGCGTCATGGGGTGGCTGTCGAAGCTGTGCCGGCGCCGCGGCGTCCTGGGCCACTCGGGCAAGGAGCTGCCGCCGTCGCCGCTTCCTGCGGCCGAGCAGCCGCCCCTGCAGCCGCTCGTCGCGGCCCCGGAGCCGCCGGTGGCCGCGCCCCCGGCCCTCGCCGCCCCCAAGGCCGCCCCCGAGGCGGACGTGGACGACGACTGCAGCACCACCACCACCTCGGGTCGCAACAAGGATCGCGACGTCCCCGGCGGCCCCGCGGCCGGTGAGTGAGTCGCTGCAACTGGCCGCGCACAAACTACCGTTTCCGGTTGGCCGCGCCGGAAGTGCGCCCGTGGGTGTCGGCCACCTGTCGCCGTCCTATCCCGTGTAGCCTCCAGGAGGCGTAGGCCGCGGGGAATGCGAGCGGAGCTGCGTGGAGGGTCGTTATCGAGAATCCGCTGGAAGCGTTACTCGAAAGGAAGAAATAGGACTCCGTCCTATAACCCGCTGGTCACGGCGCCACGGTGTCGGCGCAGGGCGAGGAGGCAGCGATGTCTCCGGCGCAGCAGCATATCTTGTTCGTGACGTTGAGGACTTCGTGACTACCCGCCTGGCTGCGCCATCCATCCATCCATCTGTCCTCCCGCGAGAGGAGACTCGTGACGAACCGTGACGAAGTAACAAGTCTATTTGCGAGCTCGTCCGAGCTTACCTCCCCCC
>NW_026267193.1:1119622-1138411 GCF_000697945.3 Frankliniella occidentalis | reverse complement strand
CCCCCCTCCCCCCTCTCCTTTGCTTAGTCCTCGGCTGCTCCTCTTTTGGATCGACTCGGCCGCGTGTATAGAAGGTATCGATTCCATTGCTTCGTGCCATGCAGGGATCGGGACCGCGCGCGCGTCTCTGTCGTGATCCTCTGCCCCCCCCCCTCCCCCCTCTAAATCCCCCTCTTCCCACTCCGCTACCCTTCCTTTTCCCCACGGACTTTCCTCGTCCGTCTTTCTTTCCTCAAGTGGGTTGACGCGCGCTCGCGCGCGGCCAAGCCGGAATGGAGCGGGTTGAATCTGTTTATGTTTCCGAGCGGGCAGATGACGGGGAGAGCGAGAGCAATTGGCTGCGCTGACCGCTCGCTGCCCCGGTCGCGCGGAGGTTAACGAGGGTCGCCTCACCGCCCTTCTCTCCTCAGCAATCGTTGTTAATCCGTAATAGACAAACCTAACTTTAAAAAAAATAAAAAACAAAAAGGTTGGCAACATGTTTGTCTGACTCTTCGATATCTTTGACTTGCTGAGGCATGCCGTCAAGGGAATGAATGAAAGTGTGATTATTTATTTTATTTTATTTTAAAAAATCACACTCTAGTGCCTCTGTATGCACAGTGGCGTTCACAAACCTACAAGTGCGCAACATGCCCACACCCAGGTTTCCGGTGTCCTTATTTTTTCACAACGTTTGGGAGAGTAAGCGTACTTTTCGTTGCACGGCGTGTTATGGTTGGTGGTGGTGGATGATGATGTCGATTACGGCGATGACAGCCGGACCGTCCCACCCACCGCCTCGCGCGGGGGACTAAATTGATTAATCGGCCACCTTGTCGTGTGTGGCGCGGCGGTGGTGGCGATGCCGAGCCGGGGTGGTGGGGTCATCTCCGACCTCGCCTGTCGTCTGCGGAGGTCAAAGCCGTTTGCGCGTTGGGATGCATCTGTCACGCGACTTATGACTATCAGAATTGTAGATGCGGGAATATTGGAAAAAATGTGCAACGTACACCAATCAAAACTCGTAACTCAAACAAAAATATTGGTAAATTTATAATTATAATTCTATAGGATTACGAAAAACCTGGATTTTTTGTTGTATTAAACCTAACTTTAACGCAATGTGGCCCCCTTTGGACCAAGCGCCGGCAGCGCGCCTTGCGGCCCGCGCCGCGGTGTCGGCTTCTTTTTTTATTTCTTTTGGCGTGTGTGTGTGCGCGCGCGCACTTCAACGAGCGTTTCGCACGCCAAGGAAAGCGAAAGAAAAAACACAAGACTTGGGATTCTAAAAGTCGTTTGTGATGTCAGTGTGACCGGGCGTGGCGGTGCGTGGGCGGCGCCGGGCGGCGCTGCGCCTTCTGGCGCATTGTGTCTGTCTCGGAATGTTGCCCCCTCATCGGCGGGACCCGACCGACGCGCCGGAGGAGACTTGCCATGGCCGACGGCGTTACAGTCGGAGATAAAACACAGACTTGGAGGGGGGGGGGGGAGTGAAAGAAACATTTGCCAATTTAGTAAGGTGTGCAAGTACCCTCATATCTGAAAGTGTCAATCCTATGCACTGCAAATCGTCGAATTTTGACTCAATGTGTACCTATATAGTGTCGTTTTTGGCGAAAGGCAACTTCTATTGATTCGCCAGTGTCTTTTGAGGCGTACTTGTGTGCCAGAGGTGAGCATCGGGCGGTCCGCCTGGACCGGGATGGTCCGAAAACGACGGGTGGAAGTGAGACGCTCGAGCGGGCCAGAGCTCCATCTCACTCGCACTTCTCGCTTTCCGGACCATCCCGGTCCAGGCGGACCGCCCGATGCTCACCTCTGTTGTGTGCACCGGGCGCCGGTTGAACTATTATTTTAGTCTAGACTAGAAAGTGGGGAGGGAGTAGGGAGGACATTTGCGAAGCATTCAGAAACGCAAGACAAGGTGTTAAATTGTTTCGCAAAAAGTGGTGGTTTTTTTGGCGAGTTTGTAAAGCGTACTACGATGTGGCCGTATCAAACTCATAACTCTAAATTTTTTGTCTTGATTTTTTTATTATTATTTTTTTGTATTCGGATTCTGGATAATCAGTAAAAGTCACGCTATGACTCTACCCACTCCACATCTTTCGGCTATCGGTGTGCTGGCGCTGCTGCGGTGGCTTGGCGATGGCGGTGCTGGCCTGGTAGTAGTAGGCGTCTGACACGACCCGGCGCGATATTTCCGCGCATCCGCCGAGGAAGGCGCCCCGCCCGTCTGTCTGTCAAGTGAAAATTGTTGTCGGAGAACCGTAAGGCACGCACCCACTGTGCGCCACGACGCGCCAGCCACCCACGCCGAGTGCGCCGAGCGAAATCGTTCGGTGCAAAAATTGTGTGTCTGCGGCTGACGCCGGCTGACTGCTGCTTTGCTGCTGACTGACGCCGAGTGCTTTGCTTTATGTCTGTCGCAGGCCGAGTACATTCCGCGATCGTCTCCGGGGTCAACTGGGAAACGCGGAGCGTCACCGTCGAGTGGTTCGAACGGGGGGAGACCAAGGGAAAAGAGGTAAGTGTGTGAGAGGCTGCGGTTACACGCTATCCACCGTGGTCGTCTAGCTTGCCAAAAGTTTTGCATTTCTTTTTGACTGCTAAATTTTGGTCCTCTTCTGGAGACTGACAAATTTTGTTTTTTTTCCGAGAGAGTCCAAAAATTTGCAGTCTCCAAAAAACACTCAAAATTTGGAAGACAAAAAAAGCAGTGCCGAAATTGTGGTAAGCTAGGCGACCGACGTTCGCTGTATTGGGCTGAATCTGTATGTCGTTCTCTCTGTTTGCAGATCGAAATGGAGGCCATTTTAAATATGAACACGCACCTAATGGGAACAGCGCCCCAAGACGAACCTGTGATTAACAACAATAAAAAAGTAACCAGAGTACGTATGCTTAACACACACTAATTTGACGCCAGGTGTCTGTCTCTCTACCTCTTTCTCTTTTGTGTCGTTATTTATTTTTTTCTTTACTCGCCCATTTTAACACCCGTCACGCAACTTTTCGGTCTTGGCCCGCCCCTTGTCCTAACGAGTGCAGATGGCTCTCGCTCCCCAGCCCCGGCCCGAGGCCCCGTGCTCCTGCATCCCCCGGCCGGTGCCCCCGCCGCCCCCGGCCCCACTGGAGGACGCCCCAACGCCCCTGCCCCGTTATAGACGCCCCAATGACTCCCCACGCCTCTCTCATCACACGGTACACAACGCTCAGTGTGTGTCCGACGATCACTTTTAAATGTTTTTATTCTTTCTTTTCGTGGGTGTGGTGCGAAAGTAGCTTTGCATGCGTTTCAATTTTTTGTCATTATCTTTCATTCATTTTCTCCTTCAATCTGAAGTGGCATTTGGTGCATTTATTATATACGTTTTCGTTAAAGTAACCTCAGACTAAAATTTACTTTTCTTTTACAGTCGACGAAAGCAAACAATCCGACAATGTCTGTGGCATCTAGCAAAGGTATGTGTTTTCTCTGTGAACTTTGCCATTGAAGTTAGTTTTCATGCCGTTGGAATGGAGCTCCAGACAACCCCTCTGTTATTGATTCATGTGCAAACTAGTCATTTTCACCACGGAGCGGCGTGCATTTGGCACCGCTGCATGGCACATTTTCGTAACAGGCGCGGTAAACACATCTCTATTCCAATTGCGTGACGAGTTACTATTTTAAAGTTAATACATAATTACAGCACTGTATTTCTGTACTTTAGCTGTTTTAACAAGTAGCCGAGCCATTCGCTCTGGTGTTTTCCCCCTAGCCTGCACCTCCTGTGTGCTCCAATGTAGCCACACATAGTACTTTAGAGACCAACACAAGGTTTCCGCTAATTTACACTTTCATTCCATTGCCCTATCGACATCGACCTTGCGGTTTATTATTACCACCACCACCACCACCACTACCACCCGCGGCGTGATCCTTTTCAAAACCCTTCCTCGATTAATTTCCTTTTCGTTTTTTGCTCGGTAAATAAGTTGTTAACGTCAGCGCGCGCGCCGAGCGGCGCAGAGCGTTGTTGCAGCCCGGGTCGGGTGGGCCGCGAATCAATACGGCACAATATCATCATTACCTTCCGACCGGTGCCCCCCCCCCTTTCCCTCTTTTTCTACCCCCGCAACTCGTTAGTGGCAACGTAATGCCTTCCGTGTTTCAGTGGCTATGACCGCCGCTACTCGCCCGCGCGCCCAGCGCCTCTACCGCCTCCGCTGCGCGTCGCGTTTTCGAGTGACAGCCAGTTTATAGGGCAGTAGCGGGCAGAAGAGAAGGGGGATGAAAAGTTTCGTACCGTTCGACCGCATCGTGCATTTTCCTTTTTCCGGGGGTGGGGGTGGCGGCTATCGTCGTCAGGGAGGGTATTGACCCCCCACCGAGGGGCTACAGGCGGCCGGCAGGAAGCGGAACTATACTGTCACCTCAAAGCCGCGTGGCGCGCTAACCGGAAGTTGAATTCCCTCCTCGCGTATGGCGGAAGGATAAAGGGTTGGCTGGGGAAGGGGGTGGGGGCATCATATAGAGTGGCCTTGCACGGCCTCTCTCGTGGGTATCTCTATACCCCTTTGAGCATAAAGCCCCCCTGGGTGAACACGTCACGTGATTTATCGGGGATTGGCACGGTGGAGGGGGAATGCTTCCGCGTCGCTCTGATGGCGATGGCGCTATCGCCGGCGGTGGGGGGCCCTCCGGCTGCGCCAGCCCCGCCGCCGGGGTGCACCCGCCGCCCGCCGCCGGGTCACTCGGCCGGCAACCTCGTCGTGGTGGTCGCCCTGCCATGTGCTTCTCCATCCTGTACACGTTCAGGACCCTCGGGCGCGTCGCCGACTCCGCCAGCCTAGGCTCCCCGGACGCGCTGACGTCCTCGTCCCCCTCCTCCCCCGCCAAGCCGTCGTCGTCGCCGTCGTCGCCCCCGCCAGGTCGTCCGCTCCGAACCACACCACACTGTGTTGATTGCACTTGTTTTTGCTTTTAAAAGCGGGGTCAAAAGGAACTATAGGCACTGATGTTAACTTGTGCTGGCAATGTCGTTGAATCTTGATCGATAATCTGTTTTTCATCTAGTCGTATGACACGCCCAGCACCACTGTCCACTGTGTGCGTTAGTGTGGCGAGTAGGTGTTAAAAGCATAGTGTGGCGTGGCCCCCATTAGCCCCCCATCCCGTAGGCCAGGGTCGTGGCGGTACCTCCACGTCCACTCTGTCCCATCAGCCAGCCTGCTGCTGCCCTCGGGCGGCCTTCCCTCCAGTGGGCTCTGGCGAAATCACACGTTCGTGTCTGGTTCCAGCACCGTACAGATCGACGAGAAACCAGGGCAGGCCGACGAACATCGTCCCGGCCGTGAATGGCCACGGAGACTCTGGCATTCCCGTACCTAACCGAGTGTGTGAGACAGTCGCTCCCACTCCGACGAACCCCTCAGCGCCACGTCACACTATGCAGCTCTCAACAGCTCCAGTTGCCACCGCCCCTACAGGTACAGGTGAGCTTCACCCAGGAAAAGGCATGACTGGATCAACAACTAACAAAATGCTTCTCCCTACTAACCGGGCCCGAGGGATGTCCCCTGTATGGGTTGTGTAATGTGGAAACAGAGTAGATCCCTAAGGAATAGTTATTTTTTTAGTTCGGATGGGTCTTATTTTCCTATAGGTTTTATAATCCAATATTAATATTCATGTAAGTGGTGCCCGGGGTCGCATTGTTGTGCGTTTTGCTCCTAAGAATAGTGAATCCCACTGTTGTACCCTAGCAACAGGAGCTCTTGCACTTAATTCCCATTTTGTTCACTCATTCTATTTTGCTGATTTGGTCTGCTAGACTTGTAGAGCTTGTAGATCTAGCACCATTGTTAAATTTCATTATACTTGCTATGGCACCTCCCACTAGTAAGTAAGTAATTTTTATTGCATGTTGTGAGTGGTAACCGTTTTTTTTTTTGTTCTGTGTCAAACTATTAACCAGTAAATAAATGCGAGTACCTTCACTTTGGTAATGCTTTATAGATACTTAAGGCTACATTATTAATAATTCACTTTTCATTTGAATAACCATCCATAACCATGTACATAAATTTCATATGAATAGCTGCTAGTTTGGGGAACCATGTAATTGTTTAATCAGTACATATGATGAGTTCTGTCACATATTTTTTTTCTTAATTTAGGGATAAAACTTTGGTTATGTTTTTAAATTTTAAGAAAATATTATCTTTACGACAACTATATGCACACCTTTCCACCCAAATCCTGCAGAATTCAATGACCTAAAGAGTACTATTACAAAGCAGACTTTTCTTGTGTAACCCAAGCCTCAAAAATAGCTGCCTGACACTTTCTAACTCTTGTTTCAATAACATTTTGCATGCTTTTGCACAAACTTTTACATCAGGACGTTCAGTGAAAGGAGGAGGTGGTCTTATCGAGACAGCTGTCCAGAACCAGAACCAAAACATTGGTCCTGCAGGAGTTGGTGGAGTTGGTGGAGCCGGCGCTGCAAACAACGCCGCCAACAACCGCCGCAGCAATGTCGTGAAGGAAGTGGAGAGACTGAAGAAGAATCGAGAAGAACGACGTCAACGACAAGCAGAGCTCAAAGAGGAGAAAGAAGCCCTGATGAACCTTGATCCTGGGAACCCTAATTGGGAATTCTTAGCTATGATTCGGTGAGTTTATATCATCTGTTAGTTGATGTTGATACCTACTTTAAATCACTCTATTTTACAATTTTTTTAATATTTATTTCCAGAGAGTACCGGAATGCCATTGACTTCAGACCTCTGCGAGGATCAGAGAGTGTTGAAGATCACCAAATCACCGTTTGTGTGAGAAAGAGACCATTAAATAAAAAGGGTAGGTCTCGTATCATGTGAAACTATTTTCTTCTCCAGGAAGACAATTTCACATCTAATATATTTTATTCTTTGTGTCTTATAGAAATGACTCGTAAAGAAGTGGATGTCATAACCATTCCTAGTAGAGATCAGTTAGTTGTGCATGAACCAAAAAATAAAGTGGATCTAACAAAATATCTTGAAAACGCACCCTTCAGATTTGATTATGCATTCGATGAATATTGCGGCAATGAAATTGTTTACAAGTAAGTTTGTTTTGTCTCTTTTAAATTGGATTTTCTTTGCAAAATTGCTTGACTGAATAGATTTTTATGTTATTATTCTGTTAATTTAACATTATTCAATCAATACAGATATACTGCACAACCACTTGTTCAGACAATTTTTGAGGGAGGAATGGCAACATGTTTTGCCTATGGTCAGACTGGAAGTGGAAAGACCCATACGATGGGAGGAGACTTTCAGGGTAAAACCCAAGATTGCAAGAAGGGTATCTATGCCATGGCTGCCAAAGATGTTTTTAAGTACCTAAAATCTTCTAAATATGCTCCTTTAAACCTTGTCATCTCTGCAAGTTTTTTTGAAATCTATAGTGGGAAGGTACAGTCTCATCAATAAATGTGTCTGTTAAATTTTTTGCTTTCCAATAATAACTTTTTATTTTAAATTTTGTTAGGTCTTTGATCTGCTGGCAGACAAAGCTAAGCTTCGTGTGCTTGAAGATGGCAAACAGCAGGTTCAGATTGTGGGACTCACAGAACAAGTTGTTGGCTCAGTGGAAGATGTTTTAAAACTGATTCAACATGGAAATGCTGCACGAACATCTGGTCAGACATCAGCCAATTCTAATTCATCTCGATCACATGCTGTGTTTCAAATTGTGGCTCGTACTCCAGGAACTCATAGAGTTCATGGCAAGTTTTCACTTATTGACTTGGCTGGTAATGAGAGAGGGGCTGACACATCATCTGCAAACAGACAAACAAGTAAGTTCAGTGATCAATAGTTTACCTGATCCTCATACTCTTATTATTATTTTTGACCACTCTTTAAAAATTCTCCTTTTTCTATCTAGGAATGGAAGGAGCAGAAATCAACAAATCCCTCCTCTCGCTCAAAGAATGTATTCGTGCCTTGGGTAGGAAAAATGCTCATTTACCTTTCAGAGCAAGTAAACTAACACAAGTTCTTAGGGATTCCTTTATTGGTGAAAAATCAAAAACATGCATGGTGATTATCTAAAGTTTTTTTTAAAATTCGTAACTACTTTCTAATTTTGATATTTGTGTAATTATACTCTACTCTCTTGCACAGATTGCAATGATCAGTCCAGGGCTGAGCTCTTGTGAACATTCGTTGAATACATTACGTTATGCTGATAGAGTTAAAGAATTAGCAGCCAATGGTCCATCAGAAAACAAAGCATCACCAGAACAGGATCGAGAATCACCAACTGCTGAAGATGGTGGTTTAGATGACAGTGATCTTGCACAATTGCGATCACTAAATGTAAGCTCACATCAATTTATTTATCTAACTTTTCATTAAAGTTTTTCCATTTGTCTCATCCGTGTTTGTTTCTCTTTTTGCAGGAGGGTGAACTTTCAGCTGATCTCTATAATTTCCATGAAGCAGTATCCCAGTTACAAATGATGGAAGATGAGGTGCTAGATACTCACAAGTCAGTTTTGGAAGCATCACAGCGCTGGCATGAAATGGACTGTCGGTTACTGGCTGACACACGTGATGTGGACTACGATCAGGACGGTAGGCAACTCACTCCTTCTACCGTAGCTCTGAACACATCATCAATCCACTTGTCTCCATCTTCAGTGATTGGTCAGAACCTGCCAGGAAAGATAGGATCCTGCAATTATCGAGCGAATCCCATTACTAGGGCAAAGTCACAAAGTAGAATTCCGTCTTCAAATGTTCAGTGTGGTAAGACTGCTAGGTCTAAATCTCAGAGCAGAATTTCTAATAAGACAGGTGCTTCTTTAGCAAGAAGTCAAACATGTATTATCAAGTCTCCATGGGTGAACACCAACTCTCCACTTTCTTCGTTACCTGGTAATAACCCAACCAAGCCCGCACCTTTTCAAAAAACTCCCTTGCAACCGAGAATCGGAGAAAATTTAAGCTCTAGAGTCCATTTTGGTCAGGTTAGTCCTTCATCGCAAAGGGGTAGGCAGTTGACTGTTCATTCTCAGAGAGGATCAAATATACAGAGATCTAAATCACAGGCTGGCCTCTCCAATATTTCTGCAGTACGCAGACCCTTGTCACACTTAGTGACTAATGGTCATGTGTCGACAGTTGTAGCCCAGTATAACCAGTCTGGCAGGTCTACTGGTAGACCCACCAGTTTTGGGACTAGATCGGGTAACTTGTCATCTTCTAAGGGCACTCGTCCCTCATCAGCTCCTCTTCGTAAATGCTGGTCACAGGTGGGGTTGAATCTTGTTGCACAACCGCCACAGCTAGTTATCAGCCCTCAAAACTCTCCACCACTCAAACGAGCCAAGTCTCAATTGAGACTTCCCCAGGAAAATGAAAGTGATTGCAGCGATGATCTACCTGTCTCACTTAAAATGCTTGATGATGACTCTGCCCTTCCATCATGGTATCATAAACGTCAAGTTAAGGCACCTGACAGAAGTGACAGCATTCCATCCTTGACCCCATCTGATTACCCAATGAGCAACCAATCTGGAAATAAATCGCAACCCGAGCCAGTTCATCAAGAAAGGGCTCAGTATCCACTTCACAGGAGCTCAACCGAACACGGCATCCAGATAATCAGGCCATTGAAAAGATCTTTTCCACCTGAGAGGCTTCGTTTCCTTCAAGACGGAAATCCTCGCGACGAGGAAAGTTGTGAAGAAGGCCAGGGGATGCTCAGGATGCATGGCAAGTCCCTGATGAGTGATGCGGGTCAGCCTCAGCCTCAGCCAACGCTACAAGGCGGCATAAGCAGAAGGTGCAAGGACCTTGCTTTAAGCATCCTGTTAAATACTACAGTTTATCTAATTTTACCATTTCTATATTCCTTGCTCGTGCTCTACATAACATAAATTTTCTCCTACCAAATCTGCTCAAAGTTACTGGCACATTCATTCTATTTAACAAGAAATTTATCTCTCTGATTTCCAATGCTCAGCTCTTATCATTGAACATTTGAAACTCATAAGTCATTTACTAATCTAATAAGAATGCATACAGCTCCACCAATTAAAAGCACAAAACTAATAGAAACTCAAACATGGCAGGTTCTGGTATTGAAGGAAGAGGCAAAGGGTTCAATGATAGTGTAATCATTTGTTGTTGTTAGGTATACAGTATCTAGTAATCTTGCTGAACAAACTTTCATGCTTCTTTCTTCATCTCTTTTTTTTTATCTGGGCTCTTATTAATGCTTCAGCATGCTAGCATTTCCATAAAGATGCCAAATTTGTATTGCTTTGTTCCTGGAAGATGCTTAGTTTAAATTTTAATCAACCCTCTCCCCCTCCTTTGTGCATTACTATTTTCTTAATGTTTGCTTGTTGCATGCTTTATTTGCCTTTCACTGCCTCTTTAGGGTTATCCTGACTACAGGTGCCCATTGTGTGTGTCTGTGTGTTTTGTGTTAAATGGTTCTTACATTTGTAGTTTGCGCTCTTGTGATTAATTTTTTCTCAATTCCTCAACTTATCTTAGTTATGTTGGTATTGTTTCTCTCTTCACTTTACTTTCACCTACACTGTACAATTTTGAGACGAAGAAAGTGTGTAGCTTACTAAATGTTGGTTTGTTGAGTTAACCTTTATTTTCAATAAATTACTTTGAGAACTGCATGTTGAGTGATAGCTGCACAACCCTATGTCTGCATGCAAATATTATGATCTATCACCTTCATTAAGAGCACTCTCCTTTGTTTTCCCAAATCCTCTTGAAATGAATACAAAGTATGAAAGAACCTTCTTCTGATGTTCTCCTAGAATTGTTGCTTATTTTAAGTAATTTTGGGTCATATTAATAATACCATACATGATTTTAAAATTAGGTATACATGTGAGTTTTTCTTATAATTTATCATGGTGCACAATATAATCAGATCTGGTCTTTCTATTGTCTTAATTTTTACTCTGCTAGTTTGTTGAAATAGAGGTACGCTTTTATAGATCAGAAGGAAACATCAAATCACAAAACATTGTTGTAGTCTTTCCAATTTATTCTAAACACTTGCCTGTGCCAGATATGAATGTTTTTCTTATCTATGATCTTTTAAGCTATTCAAGTTTTTACATATCTTTGCTCATCATTAAAAAATGAAACTACTCATACTTGATTGATTAGCTGTTGCCTGAGTTCAGCATGCATTATTCAAGACAATCAATCACATTGTTGGCTTTGTCAAATTTAAGCTTTGGTCAAGTACCTATCACAAGTAATGCATATTTGTCAACTAGCTTTTGTAACTAGGCTATTCAAACAAATGTTCACCAAATGCATTGCAAACACGGCTGAATGACTTGTTGTACCTCTAACTTAACAATCTGTAAATGCTTGATTCAGTATTAATTTTTTACAATGTTTGTTACAGCTTATGCTTCAAATCTTGAAGCTCTTGTGTCAGAGAAGATAGAAACATTGATGCAGTTCCGCGAGAAGATTACTGCATTCCGTGGTCAGCTTTTGGCCGAAGAAAAGATCAGTCAAAAAATGAATAGAGCCCCAATGAACTCCCGTCATCATTAGTGCTGGATTTTATTAGCCTTTTTTTGACTTTCAAGAGTACCCTAGCTTTTGACTGGTTTAGCGTCTGAGTGAGTCAGATTTGTTTGGAAGACTGGGTAGGGCTGCTCATATACCGGTGCGTTTTTCCAATTCTTTCTCTGCTCCTCTTAAATTTCTCTTGGTAACCATTTTTGGCATTGCAGTATGCTGTGTTCTTTTAATTGGTCCTATTTAATATTAAATCCTCTTCTAAACCCTATCAACTCATCATACTTCAATCAATGCTAAATAAATTCCAGCCATTTTCAAAATTCCCCTCTTTTTTTTTTTTTTGGTGTTCCTTTTTTTACAATCCCCTTTAACACATCACTTTTTGTTTTTTATGTGTAATAATAAAATTATGTTGAGACAGAATCAACAAAAGAATGGGTTGAATCAAGATGTTATGGCGTTATCTCCAGGATTGAATTCGTATATTTATTTATTATGAGATTTTAACTATCGTACTTGCGCTGCTCTGCATCAGAGCAATATTGGCTTTGTCAAGTAACCCTGTAATCCACTGAAAGCTAATTAATAAGCCCTGTATTATTGAGGTGCAAGATAATGCTAGTTATGCCTCATTTGACTGATTTTGGACTTAAAAATGTATCTCCTTGCTGTGTCAGCTCTCTGTAAAATAAAGTTAAGGCTCATCAAACACACCCCTTTGGATTTGATGCTATTTTATTGAAATGGCATTTTAGAAATGCGTTCATTAAATATTTTAATGAGACTAAAATAATCTTTGTGATGGAATGTGATATATTAGTGAACATTGAACCTCTATCTATGTTAATTTTCATCATTTCCTCCAAAGATGTACGCTGTGCTTAGTGCATATGCTGCTTCACAACTACCTCTTAAGGTCCATCTATAGTTCCAAGCCTTAAACAAACAAGCAAAATTATCCTAAACCTGAGTTGTTAAAATTTATTGCAGCAGTCAGGTAACTACTCAAGTGCTGTTTTTAGTGAACTTTGATTGGAAAGGGTATTCTGTGCTTATGTTAATTTATAAATTGCATGAAGTTAGTTACATTAATTTGTTTTTTTTATTGTTTTTAATACGAAGCACAAATAAAAGAAATTATGAATTCTTGAAGCTGTGTCTTTGCACCTCATCACGGTCTATCTCACTAGTCAGTTTGGGTAACTTCATACTGTAACTAATTCAAAATTATTTTTGTCTCATCCCTGTTAGTTTTGTCTTCTAAAAGATGGGTCTCAATAGATAAAACCGCAGGCATCTTTTCTCATCCATTTAATAACAGTTCTGTATTATGACTAGGTATGAATAACCAGCACTAGTATTTGATTTACATCCATAAGATCTATACCATAATATCTGTATTTACTAAATATTGATTGTTTTTTTCTTTTTGAACAACATTATCAAGACCTAGTCTAAACAAGAGTAATAGTTGGCCTTTGCCACAAAATGTTTTGTAAGCTAGGGAATGGACCAGTGCCTGTAGAGAAAAGGGGAAAGGGAATACAGCAATATTTGAACCAGTAATTTGAGGCACGAGGAAGGGGAGGAGGAGGAGGGGTGGAAGAGTTAAGGTACAACACATTCAGTACAATGTCATAACATGCTTGTAAAAATGTTACGTAACTTCTATAGCATTTCATACACGAAAACATGCTACAGTCGCAGATAAGATTAAGAGGTTTTCTTAAAAGCTGCACATCTTTGAAGAAAGACAATAAGTGTTCCCTTAAGTTGTATTTTAAATTTGGTTATTAAATAAAAATATAATATTTTTTCCTTTACAATCAGAAGTGTTCAGCATGATTGATGCATGGTGCTCGTACCATGCTCTTCTGCTCCCAAGCCGCTGCTGAGTTGCGTTATATGCTGCAAGTATCTGTAGTCCAGAAGGTTTTTGTCAGTAATGAAAATGAAGAGTTTGTGGAAAAAGGATGAATCATTTTAGGTAAAAATCTTTCGCCACTACTGTTAATCCTATGTGCTCCGGCCAGGCTCTGGCAGGTGCACTGTGCTGTGCACTTGCCCTGTGTAAGAGATCTTGTTTTTTTTTTCTCTGCTAATTTTGTAGACTAGTAGGCCTATGCTTGTCCAATGGTGCACAAACTTAATTTCAGATTGCTTAAACCTTTCAATTTGAGACACGTAAGTTTCTGTGGACTGAGAAAATTATTTAAGACAATTGTGCTGGAACACAAAGTTGGTGGATGTGGATTAGCAGATAGATTCATCAATCAAACAAAAGTTTGATAGGCAATGAAATTCTTGTATGTGTTCCTCAAGCGGCATTCACTATACCTCAGGGTTTCTTACCTCATTTCGATGATGAGCATGACTCAATTAGTTTAAAGAAACAGTAACTAAGCGTTCAGAGACCTGTTCAAACAGAGGCACAACAGGAGCCAACAGCGGATAAAGATTTTGAAAGGGAAACCACTCTCCATTACTCATTTTATTCATTAATTTGTCATCAATCTGCATACAGGTACTGTACAACTGAATTAATTCTTATTGTTTATTATATTACACTTTGTGCAAAGGTGACACTCTCTCTAAGAGTTTCCAATGAGACCGCGCAGGACCTCTTTATCGGCGCTGCCAATGTAGCATTCATAACTTTCTGCACAAATGATTTTATGTTTTTTTACGTAGTGAGTAAAAAAAAGCAAGAAATGTGTAGAACTGCGTTAACTGCAACCTTACCAAGGACACTTCTTTCACTCACAATGCCAGACGAAAGATATCACATTGTTATCGTATTTATTTTTCCAGCCATGTTCTAAACTCGAGCATCCTCTATCCTCTTGGTCATCCCCTGCTGCAGAGCAATTAGGAAGCCCCCCGGAAGCCAACCGGAAGCGCCTTCTTTAACAGAGGCGATGTGGTGTTGGAAACGTTCTACGTACAGGGAAGTCCCGGGGGAGTTCCCCAATCGCTCCGCTCGTGGAACAGATTTCCCTTCACCTCATTCCACTACAGTTTATTGCAGGGCGTTTCTTGCTCTTCCTTTTTGAGCGTTCTCTATAAGTTTTTTCTTCAAATTTTTTAAGACTAGTGACAGTGGCAGTTTGAACCATAACATGTAGGCCGTGTAGTTACGATAGAGGGCACAGTGAATCGGATGTGCCATCCAATCCAGTCAGTAGACATCCAGTGCTACGGCGACAGTGCTTGTTAAATGCAATCCTACTGTCGATCTCTTTGGCAAACGATTCAGTGCTTAAAACACTTCAGTAATTAATTAAAAAACAACAAGAACAGTTTTAAGTTGTTATTATTTTCATGAGTAAAGGAGCATGTGCAAAATACGAGATAGCCCTTTTGAATGAAAAAATACGTTTTCCCCCAAACGTTAGGCAGGTCTCGCGATGAACATGGCTGGAATTAGGATAAATTCTACCTCAAGAGGAGTGGCACACATGTTTCAAGAGTGTCAAGAAAGATGGTCAGCCCGACGTCACAAAAATTTCCCGACCGTACGGTCTGACGTCACATGCGACCAATCATTGCCTTGGACATTCGCCACACGCCGATGTTTACATACGGCTTCAGCTTAAGTTCGCTCTACTCAACAATTTTCTATACATCCACAAAAATGAAACTAGATGACAACAAAAAGTTATAAATGAAAATGACACTTCCATAGTGGTTTTTGGCATTTTTCGCAACTGTGCTGTTCCGCTCGGTGGACGCGTCAAGCCTACAATCTCTCTTCTTGGAGATTGTATTTATCAAGATGATACAGGGGAATCGGTAAAGGAATGCTTCATTAACTTTCTTACGTAGGAAACTGCAGCCTACAGACGGCTTAAAAGACAACGATTTACAGCAAGAAAGAGCGCGTCTGATCGGGCGCCTTGGGGGGCGGCCTGGACGTCTGGACAGGGCAGCTGCAGCCGCAGGAGCCGCAGCTCCAGGGCAACCCTCCACCGGGCAAAGCGGCGCTCGTCAAAGGGGCTCTTTCTTCGGACATGGAAGTGAGGCAAACGGGGGGGATATTCCTACAAGGGCGACCGTGGCAGCTTTCGTAAAAAAAAAATCAATATTACAATATTTTTTTAAATTAAGGTCAGAAAAAAATCCCGACTGTAGGACCGACCGGAACAAAGAAAGGAATTAATACTGCAAAATGACAATGAGAATCGATGAGATATCACAAAACAAGATGCACCAACGTAAAAGTACCAGATGATACAATACGATCAGAACAAGAGCGAGAGGGAGAGGGTCGCGCAAGTTGCTGTGTTGGCCTGACTCGTCGCACACTTGGCTTCGCGTCGCGCCCTCTCTCTACCCTGCCGGTTCGCTGGTTCGCTACAGCTGCAGCTCACTTGCGCCTGGAATAAAAGCGTACCAACAAATATGTGTGCTCACGGCACCACGGCTGCCGCAAGGTACCGTGAGCGCTCCGGTCCACCGGGCGCAGCTACTGCCGACCCGGTCCTTCTTACATTCATTTACAACAACAGTTTACATCAATAACAACCTTACAACGACAACCTCCATCACTCAAATTTGTGCGCAACACAGGGCCCGCCGCTCCTCCGCTCTGGCGACACCGGTAGCGGCGGGACCCTCACCTTATCACCTAAACTGCCTTGTCCTCCGTCACTCTTCATTTCACTCGCACTCCGTCACTTACACACATCATCCCTCTCACTCCTCTCTTCTCGCATACTTATTTTTTTTTTCATTTTAAATAATGATAAACCATAAAGTTGTCGTGAGCCAGCCACCTCCCGCGGTGCAAGTCTCAATTATAGAAGAATATTTGGTCCACTGTAATATTTTTTTAAATTATTACTAAAGGGACCGATCGTCCCCAAAAGGTGACCTTTGGCAGGTCGATCGCGCACACGCCACTAAAACACAAAACAGGGCATGCAGCGGCGTGCAGGCCCCCTGGAGTCCCTGGAGTGTGGGTCCTGGAAGACCCCTGGAGGGCCTTCGGAACGTTGTGCCCAACTGCGCGCAGCCCCGCAGCCCCAGCCCCTGGGTCACACACACGCGCACACACTCACACTAGCTCATTTAGGCTTTTAGGCCTCCGACTTAACGGGGATTTTCCACAACCATTGAGTACAATATATATAGATAATATTCGTCTTTAAAATTACGTTGTTTTCTTGCTTTTCATTACTTTTTAAATTTACAAAGTGCAAAGAGAAATGGCGGGGTGGGGCTGCGGGGCGCTGCGCCATGCCGGGGGGCGCCTCGCGACGCCACGCGTGTCCAGGTCGGCCTCGGGTCGTGCTTCGCAGTGCTTCGTCGCTGCCGCAGCCGCCTCCGAGCTGGAGGCCGTGGGGGGTTGGAAGGAGGGGGTGGGGGAGAGATAGGGGGCAGGGCGGAGGGGTTGTTGAGCGTGCTAGCCGTGCCGTGACATGCCGTGCCGGGCCGCCCCCGAGCGCGCTGCTGGGGGGTGGGGATGGGGGGCGCCCCTTATGCGTTGGACTGGCGCCGCAGAGAGCCGCCCCCCGCGCCGCCCCCGCCCACGGACGGCGTGCCCGCCTGCGAGCCGGACTGCGAGCCGTTGCCGTTGCTGGAGTCGAGCTGCGCGATCTGGCGGAACAGCGAAGAGTTGACGAAGCGCGGATACGAGTCGCGGTGCATCAGGGTGTAGATCTGCAGCTGGGCCTCGTCGAACGTGCGTGGGGTGGGGTCCACCATGTTCCTGTTGACCAGCTCGCGCACCCGGGAGTCCAGGCTCACCTGCGGCGGAAACAATCATGAGTAACAACTACCGCGTGCCTGGAAACCTTTGAAACCCCACAGCCCACAAGGGGTTTTCAAACTCTTAAAATTTTACGTCGCTCCTCCTGTGCATTGCCTTTGAATTACAATCGCAAACAAGAATACGCTTTGTACAGGGCGACCCATTCGGGATCATCGAGAAAGTACGTCCTTCATTCTACGCTTCGAACCCGCGTACGAAGCTGTCAAGTTCAGCCGATGCAAGCTCTCATAGCGCCTGGTGGGTAGGCAACACATTGTGTGCAGTACGTAGGTGTAACGCTTGGTGGCCTACCCCGAGTTTCGCAGGCGCCGAGCTCCCGTAATTTGTATTAATGAATCCGAGAAAAACGGACGTATTCTTTCTGGACGACCCCTTGGAGGCAAACCCTTCAGTGAGATTCCGTACTCGAAATAAGTGAGAAAATATTTCGTCGCCAATTCGAAGCGAGTCTGCTAAGCTCGCCCTTTGAGTTTGAGTACTAAAGGACTCCCATCGAGTAAAAGATTTTGAGAGTGGGCCCTACCTGATTCGGCCTGATAGATATATTGTACATAAAGTCCAGGAAAAACTAGTACCTTTTCTCAGACTTTATTCGGGCAGTGTTCGTTTTTAATAGCGATGTACGTACCTCTTTGGGCGATAAAATAGAAATATAGTCCTCATAGATGAATCGTGCTTTTTCTTCGATTAAGTCGGGGTTGGATTCCTTCTTGAGCTCCTCACAGGCCAGCCAGAAGAGGATATTTTCTTCCGAGTATTCACATCGGAGAAAATCACGGAAAACTCTGCGACCAGCTGCAACACAGTTTGGGGTAGAGACATCAAGACGATGGAAGAAACAAAAGCAGTAAGAGCAGTGGCGCGGCGATTCGACGGACACGTGCGATATGCGATAGTTAATAGATATGGGCTTATAACTCACCTGTACTTTTCATCAGTTTGTCAAAGGATTTACCCCAAGCTCGGATCTCCTCCAATGGCGGTCTGCAGCACCAGAAATCATAAGGAATAAATGCCTTCTCTTGTTTTACTCAATGGTACAGGACACAGGGCAGGGAAAAACAGGTTCAAGCAGTTCAACAAATTGAGCAAATTAAAACGTTCAAAAAGAACAACAACATAAGAATGTGACACTATATTTTCAAACGAACAAACGATGACTTGAACCAATTTCATCTCCCGATCTGATCAGTAGCCACTGGCGCCGACTTGTTGGTTTACTTACGGAGGCTCCCCGTCGCAGGTCAGCATGTCCATGGGGTCCGGGTCCCCGTTTCTGTGGTCATCATCACCGCTCTTCGACGTCAAGCTGTCGACAAGAGGAGAGGAGGTCTGGTTATTCGCAGAGCAGAGCGGTTCACTTTAGCCAGAGGGAATGTGCACATTCGCATGTGAGACCGAGAGTTCAGACGAGGGAAAAGGGGAGGGGGAGTATCTCTGTCTGTCTGTCTGTCTGTCTGTCTGTCTCCCCC
>NW_026267193.1:1116074-1119337 GCF_000697945.3 Frankliniella occidentalis | reverse complement strand
GGGGGGGGTTGCATCGCACCAGGACAAAAGGGCTTGCCAAGTTCTCGGTCAAACTCTGTATCGTTGTCGTTTGGGTAAAGCTGCTTCATTTTTCGGGTCGGTTGTCGGGTTTCGGTAGACAATTTGGCGGGACTTTGGCGCAGCATGGCGTGGTGGGGTGGCAGCCCGGCCACACTTTTGGCCGGTGGCCGACCGGGCGGACTGCGGACGGGCCGCCCGGCCTCATTGGTCCGTCAAAAAACGCAAGAGGCACGCCACATCGTTTGTCGCCATCCGACACGCCGTTTGAAATATGTGTGTCCGTGGTGTACTAGCGAGAGGCACGGGGCGTGTCACTGCGGTCGAATCGCGATGACCGGCTGGGTCGATAAATAAAGCGGCACGGAGCATGATAGGAGTGAAACCTTGCATGGTACATAAAAAAAACAAAAACGACGTCATGGTTTTCATGTCGGTTTGGAAAAAACAAGACGACCACATGTACTTCTTCCATAAGACGTCTTGGTTTCTTCAAACCGTCATGAAAACTAGGACGTCGTTTTTTAGCCCGCCCTTCTGCTTTTAAAAAAGCATTAAAGCGGGCTTATGCAACCGCTCTCGTGTCTGTCTGTCTGTCTGTCTGTCTGTCTGTCTGTCTGTCCGTCGTCCGTGTAAGAGGAAGGAGATGAGCTAGAGGTCTACAAATTTCAGGGTATCTTAGGGGTCACTCCTGGACAACGAAACGCCTGGTGCAAATCCTGGCAACCACCCCTAAGGGGATGAAAGGGGGTAACAAAGAAATACGGGTTGGTCCAAAGAGTAGGAAAAAAATATTTTTTTTATGGTCTTCTACGGGGTAACTCGTGAAAGTAGAGCCCCTTGGGCGAAAATTTTGTCCGTTTGACTCTATCTTGCACCGTTTGGGCGCTAGAGTGCTTTTTTCGACGAAAATACGGCGAAAATGACCACGTTGCACACAAAGACGTACAAGGAGGCGTCCAATCGTAAAATGTCAGAGGAAGTACCCCCCCAAAACAGCACATTCTGAATCAGGAACTACCCTCGGATTTGCCGTATCTTTCACTGTTTTGGCCTTAGAGGTGGATATATTGAAAACAATGGCAAAAAGTCAAGTTTTAAGACTGTTTGGCAAACAATATACAATCTAGAAACTGCGTGGGTTAATTTTTTGTAAGCAAAGCAGAACGGTGGGGTGTAGTCACGGTGTTGCCCCGTTACAGTCTTTTGTCATGTCCAAGGAGCAAATTCCTAGGGCCGCAGGCCCCCCACAGGACGCTTTATTTTTACTCAAATATGCAAAGTGATTTACCGGTCACATTATTTATTTGATGATGCACTTCAGTAAATAGCGAGACTGAAATGGTCGGGCCGAAGGCCCGACCATCGCCGCCGGCAGGCCAAGCAGGCCCGGCCCCTGCCGAACGGAGTTGCCGGCGCAGCGAAGTGGAGCTGGCAACTCCGTTTGGCGGAAGGGCGGGCCTGCTTGTTATTTTACCGTGTGCAGGCGAGTGCTGTCTCCCCGGAGCACGGCGATGCTCGTGTTCTAAAACGTCGTCACTTTCAGACCAAAACAAACGGCCCCATTACTATGGCGGCAAAAACGCTGCGCGCGCAGAAAATTGGCTCCAAGTTTATCGCCTATGATGCTTCCCGCGCGCAAAGTGCACAAAACACTCAGTCTACGGTGACGTCGTGTGTCAGCCCCACTTCCGGGGGGGAGGGCTTCAGCCAGCAGAGCAGTCAACGTGAGGAAGGATATCGGCCCGTCGCCCGGGGGCCCGGCCGGCCCGGCCCGGCCCGGCCCGGGGCCGCGGCGGCACGCCATCGGGCCGCCGCCGTGCGCCTGGCCGCCATCTCGGCCTCCTGACAGCCTGTCGGGCTGGTTGGCACGGGCCGGACAGGCAGGGCTGGCAGGGTGGCGGCGGCGCCTTTGGCGGTGCCGCGGGGTCTGGCAAGGAGACACTCTGGGCCTGTTTGTCCCCACGACAGCTACACCGCCGCACATCATCTCTCCCGAGGAGAGGGCAGAGGAGACGGCGTGGTGGGGGATGTCTTCCTGGCCGAGCGGTGCGATAACTAACTGCAGGCGGGAGGCGGGCGGGCGCGCGGGCGCCTGCGAATCCGGGCATAGGCCGGCCGCTCCGCACGCGAGCGGGCGGGTTGCATACCCGGGAGTCACAGGCGCACAGGCCGGGCCGGGCCGAGCCGAGCCGGGGCCGGAGACCGGCTGGGAGACGCCGCCGCCGCCGGGCCGGGGCCGCCGCCGGGGCCCGACCCTATTGATTCCTTACAGGGAGCGCGAGCCCGGCTCTGGGCTGGGCTGGGCCTGGCTGGGGCGTGGCGACGCTAAAGCGGGGCGGGACGCCGCCGGCGTAGCTTTTACATTATTTGTAGCGAGAGGGTGAGAACGACCCCGCGCGCTTCATAGGGTTATAAGGGAGGAGAGAGGGGTCGCACCATAGGGGATCATCCAGTGCGAGTGCAGCAGTATATACACACTAAATCCTTGTGCACTTTGTTGTGCATAAAACTGGCCAGCCATAATATTACGCACACATTAATGCATAACTATGTACAGTGTCAGCATAATTATGCACATTTTGTACACAATTGTGCATACAAATTTGGGATATGAAATTCTGCAAGTTTGTGCACAAAAAAATGCGTAAGGGTTTAGTGTGTAACAAATCAAAATGAGCTATTGAAAAGAATGCTTGTGCGCAGTGGGCTACATTATACTTGTGTAAAGGAAACCTCAAGATTACTAGTGCGAATGAGGAATTAGATGCTCCGCAGACTACCCAAGTATTTGCAATAGTTGACTAAGAAAGAAGATGTTACAAGAGAGCTATGAAATGCAAGGGTGCTTTGAATGCAGTTGCAGAGCTGCAGCTTCCGTTCAGTATCATTTGCACAACAAATTACATCTACGGTTAAAATTCTGTCGTAAAATCTAAAAAGAATGCCAGAAAAAAAATCCTATTCTTTTTTTTAACAGTGGCAGAGGGGCGATCGAACGTCTCTCTACCCTTTCCGTACCGACCACTTATTGCTCGGCTCCCCATTATCTGCTGAAATAACATTCAATTTTCTAGTTCAACATTCGTGAAGAATTAATGCGGTCGTCGGTTGCACCGTCCTCCGTCCGCCTCGCTCTCGGGCGAACCACTTTGTGCATACCAGAGAGAGAGAGAGGGAGAGAGAGAGAGAGAAGAGAGGGAGAGAGAGGGAGAGAGAGGGAGAGAGAGAGAGAGGGAGAGAGA
>NW_026267193.1:1108757-1115854 GCF_000697945.3 Frankliniella occidentalis | reverse complement strand
GGGGATACTCACAGGAGGGTTGAGAGTGGCGAGCCTCCGTACCCCCTTATCCCTTTCGCCTTCTTGTCTGCTCGCCCGTGCCCCGCCCGCCCCGCCAGGCCTCTATATACTTGTGCTGCGCAGGACTGGGCGTGGCGGGGCAGGGCGTGGCGGGGCGTGGCGCGGCGTGGCAGTGTAGCCGGATTTAGTCCGCTCGCGGCCATAGCCGGGCGGGGCGCGGCGGGGCAGCTCTAACTCAGTGGCAGCCGAACTCACGTGCGTAGGGCCGGGGGCCTAGAGGCGGGCCTAAATGCATCTACAGCAGAGAGGCGCGTTGTCAAGCTACCCCCCCCCCCCATTTCACTGTTACAAAAAACCACAGTAATAGGTACAGGAAACTTTTGGTCATACACTTGCCTAATATGTCCGTGGCCAAACCGTACCTCCTACAGAATGCACCGTACCAAAACCGTACATCATACAGAATAGGTGCAGGAGCACCGTATCAAAACTGTAGCCATGACGTTGCTGTACCCTTGCAGTATATCTACAGGTAAGCCGTTAGTAATTTTTTTGTATGGGTATTGGGTCGGGAATTGACCGCCAACTTCAAAGTTCAAAAATAGTTGCATCGCTAGGGACTGGAGCAGGGCGCTGCTCGGCAGAGGTCCTCTGCCGTATGACTTATCTGGCGTGACGTATCATCAGCGAGAGCTAAGTAGCGAGTCAATCTCCAGGCCAGTGACGCTCTGGGTATGGTACAGAACAAAGATGTTGTTTTTGGACTACGGTTTGCCTGTAGTGTATCCTATACGACAAAATATGGCGTACGGTTCCGTACTGTGACAAACCGTAAACAAAATTCTGTAGTATCAGCTGTAGTTGGGTACGGTATTTTTAACAGTGTTCCCCCGACACAAACACACGAGGTACTAAAATGCTGTAGCAAAGTGCAACACTATGGAATACTAATGGCGACGCGTCACGTTTCTTGATGCAAATCGTTTTGTTGGGCACTCCCTTTCGTAGAACGCGTTTCATGATGAACTTTGCTTATTCCTGTTAAGGGATAGGGGAATCAACAGGTAGGCAGGCAGAGTGCAACAACCGCACTACACCAAGGGAGTGCATCGCAAGGTTATCTCAAGAGAGTGCACAAAGCAAAGAAATTACTTGTCGCTTATAGTTTTAGTGAAGTGTGTGATGCGCAATCCGAACTCTACAAACAAAAGTGTGAGACATTCACAAAGTGCGTGCCAAAATGTCGCACGCAAAAGTGTGCATGCCAGTCGTCATAGTCATGTCTTACAATGGTCACACACTCTTTTGGTATCGGACAGGTATGAACATTTTACTATAAAGTAACACAACTTGTCTGCGAATGGCCATGGTTGTCACACACTTTGTTATGCATGACCAATGACCATTGGTAACACACTCTTTCATGGGTGAACATTTTGGTAAGACCCCATTCTTCTTAATGTGTGGCATTTTAGCACCCACTGTAAAGTGTTCGAACGTCGTGACACACTTCTTTTTATGTAGAGTTTCGACGCAACGGTCGGGATGGGCTCCTGAGTCGAGCAACTAACTTGCATTTGCTTTATCTGGCCCAAACTGAAGTAGCAGTGCAATAAAGGGTGGCGCCTGAACACTTTTCAGTTAGACGGTACCGAATGCACGCGAGTGGTGGACGCGTTGGCGCCTACTCACTAGGGGCCATTAAGGCGCCGTGATTAGTGACGGTAAGTCCGCCCAAATAGCTATACCTGCATGCGGTACAGTATAACTACAAAGTTGCGTGTTATGGCGTTACACTGCAGAGTACGGGGGGTTACGCCACCACCGGTCGCCACCCATTATTATACTTTCGCAAAGCACTGGCTGGACACTGCCGAGGACTCTACTCGCGACACTGCCGCCAAGGCCCCTCAGCCCCCGCCCGCGGCCCCGCCCCTCTGGTCTGGACTGGACTCCCTTCCGAACTGTCACGAACCTGCCGACATGAATATTTCACACGTCCCCACCGCCCCGCGCTCCCGTTCCCCACTCCTCTCTTATGCAGCCGTTGTGTGAATAAACCGACGTAGGAAAATATGGCACTGAAGGTTATTACGGTTGCACATTCCAGGAGTGGAAGATTCCACTGGTAGAGTGTTTCTCCTCATGTACTGTACCCCCCCCCCCCCACTCAAAAGCACCCGCTCAACGCTACTATAGGGTGCGAATTATTGGTTTTACTATTATGGTAGCCCTAATAGAATCCCTATTTTTTCGAGAATTCCAAGGCTAATTGCATAATTTTGACATATTTCCTATTTTATTTATTTTTTTGGCAGAATTACATTCCCGGGTAAAAGGTTGCTCGACACCTTGGAGGATCAGCGCTCTGTGTACCAAAAATATAATTAGAGAAGGACAAGCCCTGTTCCATTTCCCTGCCTCGCCAACGGTCGTGCCCGAAAACCATCGTGCTGCTTTTCGTGAGCGAGCGCCGCGAGGGCCGCGAGTTGGCGGCCGCATGACTCATTACCAAAACAACACAAAACAAAAAATCTGCATCTGGAGGGAATCGAACCCCCCGCGTGCCTGGCCGGCCTGGTCGGGCAGACCTCGCCTGCCATCACTCAGGCGTCGGCGCGGCGAGCTGGCACGGGTCCAGAAGGGCGGTGGCGGTGGGGCAGGCGGGGCGGGGCGTGTGGGGCGCAGGGCAGGGAAAGGTGTGTTGTTCTAAACCCCTGGGCCTCTGCGGGCTTCAATTACCCCTTCCCCTCCCCCCTAGCACCTCAAGCCGCGTGCGCGTACATACGTACGCACGCACGCACGCACGGACACAAACACACAGCGACAGGAATAACACGTGGGACACACTATGGTTGAAAATTTCCGAGAAAAATCCGGAAATTTCTGAAAAACCGAAAATGTAAGGGGCCTGGGATTTCGGAAATTTTCTGGAAATTTTGCGGCAACTTAGGGCGACTTTCCAACTGTTCCAACCCTAGGACACACACACACGAACGCGCGCGCATGATGCACGTGTTTCGTCCGCTGACGATAACATCTCGTTTTGCCGCGCTGGCGTCGAGGATTGGGGAGGGGTCGGAGGGGTTGTGGGGGAAGGGGGGCAAGTGAGGTCGTGACACCGACCCTTCGACTCGCTTCGATTGCACTATCGACCTCATCGATTACCACTGAGGGGCTCTGCGGCGGCCCCGGGACCCTCCTGGCCGGGCGGCGCCGCGGGCGCCCGGGGCTCCTCTGATCAAGGGCCACCTCGATACGATCGCGGCCGACGGGACGGGAACAGGAGGTGCCCCCTGGCGCCCCCCGCCCTCCGCGGCACTGAACAAAGGAGTCGCGGCAGAGGGGGGGCACCCGAGAGCAAGCCGAGCAAACCAGGATCACGTCAAGCTCACTGAAGCTCACCGATCGGTGCACACCAGTCCAGGAAACAGCGATCCCGTCAAGCGAAGTAAAGATCACGTCGAAAGCGATCAAAGGAACACTTCAAGCTAACCGAAAGATGGCGTGAAGCACACCCGCAGCAGCACGTTGACAAAACCGGAATCACGTCAAACGGAGCGTGAAAACACTCCAGGATCACGATCGACCACTTTCCGTGGCCTCCCTGGCGTCGCGCGTCAGACCGCAAACCACAGGGCAACGTCGAACCTCCCGTCAAAGCACACCGGGGTTGCGTCATCGGACCACACCGCGGCGGGGATCGCCTCCAACCGCACTGGCACCCCGTCAACATACACAGTCACACGCACACGCACACACCGTCACACGAACATGGTAAGACACGCGCGCAGCAGCTCACCGTCGCAGGCGGGACACGAGCGCCCTCCAGCTCATCCTGGAGACACGAACATGACCGGCATCCTGCTGCGAAGTGCGCGCCCCGACCGCAGCACCCCCGTCCTGCGGGGATGCCGTCGTCGTGCTCCTGGTCGAGGCGGCGGAGGCGGCCCCGGAGGCGGCCCCGGACGGCGCCCCGGTCGACGCCCCGGACGGCCCCCCGACAGAGCTGCTGCTGCTGCTGCTCCGGGAGCCGAGGCCGCGTCGGAGCCGGCGGAGGCCCCTGAGTGTGGGGCCGGGGCCGGGCCCGGGGCCGGGGCCGAGTCCAGGGCCGGGGAGGGCCGCGGGCCCCGCAGCCCCGGCGTGGCTAGCCACGCTTGCCCCTCACATGGCCCGGGCATGGCCCCCTACCCCTGCACATGGCACCAACGCGACACGCACTGCGACGCACTGCGGCGGCGGCCTGGGCGGCGGCGGGCGCCCTGCCAGGCGAGCGGCGGGCTGCGCGGGCACGCGAGGTCCGCTCGCGGGGGGGCCTGGCCTGTCACTGGGCACTGCTGGCCCACCAGCCCCCGCCGCCCCCGCGCCGCCCCCGCCGAACCGAGCCGAGCCGAGCCGAACACAGCTAAAGCGCCAAGGGGGCCAAGTGCCAAGGCGCCGGTGGCGAGGCGGGCGGGGTGTGGGGGAGAGAGGGGGGAGGGTGATGGTGGGGAACAGCAGCAGATCAAGAGGGGAGTCGGGCTATGGGTGCTTATTCATACCAGCGATCAAGCCTTTTGGAGAAACCAAGAAATGGTGAGGGTGATGTACGGAGGGTTAACTGCGCCCTGGCAGTCGGAAATGTGAGGCACTTGTCGTCTTTGTTGTCGTGTCTCAAATACGTTACACACAAAAATGCAGAGCGATTTTCCTGAAGACCCCGGACCCTTTTCCCTTCTCCCGAGCCCCGCTGAGGGGACAAGCACCTGACCTCGCCCTTCGCCCTCCCGCGGGCAGCCGGGGCCGGGGGCCGTTCTTATGTCAGTAAAACAAAGCGGGTGAGCGGCCGACCACGCCCCACCCCACCCTATGCCACGGCCTGCCTCACCCCGCCCCACCCCGCCCCGCCGCGCCCCGCCCTGTCACGCTCTGCCACACCCTCTCCGCGGTCAGACACCGCGTGGTCCGAGTGGCCAGAGCGCGCCGCGGCGCCACGCCGTGCGGCCGAGCCTTCTCGACGTATGCATGCACCGCCGCAGAGCCTGAAAGCATTCTACCGAAGGGCGGGGCGGGGCGTGGTGAGGCGGGGCGGGGTTGGGCGGGGTAGGGACGGAGCTGGTCGGCGGCGCTTGTAAACACGAGGAGTCTGGCGGCACAGCGAGGGACGCCGCGTCGGCCCATGGGCAGCAGAAGCATCCAGCACACGCGAAAGACATCGCGCCAAGTATATCACTGTCCATATCAAACTTGCGCAAACTTTTCCTGTTCCTGTCTGCCACATTAACGATTGTTTCGCAAAAAAAAAAGTCCCTTTATTTTATTTTTTTGATCTTTGATTTACATGCCAAAGGCTTGACAGTGTGTTCGCCCCGGGTTCAAGGACTCGGGGTCGCGAGGCCAGCAGCATTGCGCGCGGCCCCGGGCGTTCGCTCGCTCGCTCGGCCACTCAGCGGCGGCGCACAACACACCGGGCGCACGCGGCCGGGTTGCCTACATTTCCGGAGCCAACAAAAGCGTGCGCGCCGGCTTCAAAGCGGTTGCGTTTATTGCAGGACATGCCTGCGGCGGGGATGTCGGGGCTGATTGCGCGGGATGGGCGGGGGGGGGGGGGGCTGTAGCATAGCGCTCTCCGTGCCGGATATATTTCCAGAACACACCTAAAAATAGCACACTAGTATTGGCTCCTCTGTGTGTATGTGTGTGTGTGTGTACGCGCGTGCCCGAGTGAGTGTGTGTGAGGGAGAGAGAAAGAAGAAGAGTGAGAGAGAGACAGGTTGTTGTCTTGGGCTCGTGGCGAAAGAGAAAAAAACACCGCTCGCAGCTTTCAGCTTTCTTTCAGTTTTTCTTTGGCGTTGCGATAAGGCGTTGCCTGGCCGGCAGCTGAGCAAGAAGGTAAGGGAAGGAAGTGAGGAGGGGGGGGGGGCTTGTCGATGGGCCCCCTTCTTCTACACCCCGCACCCCCTTCCACCCCGTGCCACGGCGGCAGCAGGCAAGGCGGCGTGCAGCCGCGCTCTGCGGGGGTGCGGGACCAGAAGCGTGTCCTGTGTGGCGGGGCAAGCGGACTAAAGAGAAATTCTCGGGTCCCGGGCGCGTCCCGAGGACCGAAAAAGAGGAAGGGAGAGTTGCAGCGAGAGGGTGGTTTGAGAGGGTGGGGTTCTTGGAGAGGAACTGAGCTCTCCCTTCTCTCTCCTCTCCTCCTCCTCTCTCCTCCTCACTCTCTTCTTTGACGCAACCCGGCCTGACGCAACCGACACCAATTAGCCATTTACAATCTCGCCGTTCCGTTCCGTTCGGTTCACTCCACCCCCCGAGGGGCTCTCTCCCGCGACCCCCATCCACCAGCCGCTCCCACACAGGTCCATACTCCGCCATTGCTCCACATTCTGCTCACTTCCCCCACTTACTTACCCCCCCCCCCCCTCCCCTTCCTTACTCCGCATCGTTCCTCGGTGCCGGGTCCCAATATGCATCAGACTAGTCTTCTGGAAGAGAAAGTAAGTAACCTCCTCGCAGCGGATCTTTTCCTTCCACTTCACATGCCCTCCTTGCGCCGTCGAGGCGGCCGGCCGGGCGGCGGGTCGAAAAGGGGGCCCTTGGTGGAGGAGTCTGTCCAACCCCCCGGGCTGCCCCCGGGCCGCCCCCAGGCCGCTCCGGGCCGCCCCGGGCCCCCGGCCAGGGTAATGGTGGCCGCCGCACCCCACCACGCCCTGCTCCGTCACGCCCCGTCCCGCCCCGCCCCGCCCATACCACGTCCGGGTCCGGGTCACAGCTGTGGCTGCCCGCTACACCTGCTCGCCACTGCCGCCATCATCTTTCAACTTTCTCCATCATTTCTAGACGCGGGCACGCTCACACACACACACTCACACGCACACAGTAAACATTTTTCAGGAACTTTTCCCCCCTTTATGGGTTTGGGCGCTGAGCCGGGCTGAGCGTTGTCTCCGGGTGGCTGCCGATGGTGCGGTGGCAGGACTGACACACAAAGTCCTCCGGCCACCGCCCCGCCCGCCCGCCTGCCCAGCGCCCTTCCCTGCAGCAGTGCGTCAGCAGATGACGTCATCCCCGTCATATGGCCAGGGGAGGAGGGGCTGCGAGGGGCGGGGGTGCCCGCAGAG
>NW_026267193.1:1104896-1108652 GCF_000697945.3 Frankliniella occidentalis | reverse complement strand
GGGGGGGAGTTGAGGAGAAGTGGGAACAAATCGTGAGAGCCAAGAGCGGTCGTTGGGAGGTATGGGATACATGCCGCCCAAATCGTCCCACTTATCTGTTTTACAGCCCTGAGAACCAGCAAAAATATTTTTATGCGCTTTGTATCGACGATTGTATTTGTACATGCACGTCCGCATGCCGTTCATGGACCTCCCTATCATAGCGCGAGCGCCTTGGCTCGGCACAGTGCCACATAACATAGCTATCTGGAGCCGCAGGCAAATTACGACGTTCTTTACGGGGGGTAAGTTTTTCACGGCACTCTAAGAAGTGAGGAGCTGAGGTCATCGTTGACGATGGAGGTCACCACCATAAAGCCACCCCATCCCACCTTGGAAAATGCTACCTCATCAATCACTTGCAAGTAATAAACCAGCGGTTTGGTCTATCAGTGTAGCCCGTCAAACCCCTCGAAAAGGAGGTAGTTTGTTTCCGAACCACAACTCCCCATGCAGAGACAAACACATTGGTATGGTCTGGCTCGGGTCTCGGCCCATCTCGGCGCTCTCTGCTTGGCGTGGTGAGCGGCATGGTGAGCGGGGTGGTGCGCCGTGCCCTTGGCTCGCGAGGCAAATAACAAAAGGGGCCGCGAGCAGCACTGCGGCGTCAACAAAATGTAACGACTTGGCGTAAAATTAATGAAATCTCAACGTTAGCATTTTTGGACCATAAACGAGATGGCAACTAATGCCAAAGAGGTGGGATCTGCAGAATATTCCCAAAGGTAATTTTACTTTATGAAAATAAAAGCCAGGTGCCTTGCTATTCGATCGCTGACAAACAACCACGCACTCCCTCTAAATAACAAGTCAGCATCGCTTTTACCTAAAAAGATAATTTAATATTTTGGACATTTTTCTTTTCTTTGGTCTTCAGCCCCATAAGAGGGATTGGTAAGATTTCTAGTTGCTCGATGACTGCGAATGCGATCAACCGGCTCCACACAGCTGCTTCACGGGTTTGCCTATCCAGCGCAGTGCAGGCGCTCTCATAAACGCATGGCCTGCCGTCGCAACTGCACTGCATTTTTGTTTGTTTGCAAGAACACGGTTAATAAGTGAGGAGAAGAACAAGCTGCCGTCCGTACACACAGCAAGTTTAACTTATTCAGTCACTTGCAGCTCGGCGACATTATTCTAAATTCGTGCAATTTTAAAGGTCCAAGTTTCATAACTTATTCCTTCGTGTTGTACGCGGTAAGCAGCCTGTGTTGGAAAGTGTTCGACACATTGGTCGCACACCTTCGAGTGTGTTCGACGGTTGAAGCACTCACACTCAGAAAACCATTTGATTCGCGAAAAACGGAAGCCAAGAATATTTTCCTTCCGTTCAACAAATTTTCATCACCCTGATCACATGATTTGGTCATGTTGATGATCGGCGTGATCCTGTATAATAACAATCAAACACAACTGTCCCCAGTGCATTATTTTTGCATCCTTACAAAAATTACTTTGTTATTTACGCAGACTGAGCACAATGTTTCCAGGGTGGCTTGGCGTTGGTCGCGCGTGCAAACGAGCGAGCGTCTGGCCCAAGCAGTGCTGTGCTGCGCGAGTCCTTTGTGCAGGACTCGACCAGGCGCAGCAGCGCGCAGCACGGCGCAGCAGCCCCGCCGGTCTTTTTTGACGATTGCCATAAAAATAACGACGTGAAGCCAAGCTAAAACCTACGCGCAGCTTTGCGCCGGGAGCGCGCGGGAATGCAAACCAATTTGTCCTCTGCGCAACCCAAAAGTGCGCATCACCAGAGTAACACTCTTTCAAGTACATCCTTTTGCGTGCCTCATAAAACGTACCGGACGTGGTCTTGCCTCTGAGTCAGACGCACAAGTAAGAAGTGTGTGTAAGCCGGTACTATGAGGACTTGAAATTTGGGTGGGTTTGCCGAGCGTCTCATCCATGTAGTCCCGTCGGAGCGAGCAAGCATTTTGTCCCAACGTACCTTTAGTAACAGTAGCGAAACACGCCAAGAGTACAACATTCCCACTGGAATGCGGCCTTGTAAAGTAATAGGAACAACAAACAACCGCAGACATAAACGTTCGTCACAGAACAAAAACAAAAACTCTTGTTGTGAAATTTGATCGCATAAGTTTTGAGTATTTGAAGCTTCGTTCCATATCGCGACGACGATGCTCACGTGGCCGCTGTGCCATCGCGCCCAAAGAGGGGCTGCGCCACGGCAAAATATAAAACGAATAAGAAAAAAGAATCTGAAGTAAAAATAAAAAAAAGAGGGTCTAGGAGAGGGCACTCGTTGGCCGACAAACAATAACGCCTAATCTGATTCCAGGAGCCGCCGAGTGAGCCGTTGCCTCCGTCGCAGAAGAGAGACGCAAGGCGGGGGGCGGGTGTGGTGCGGCCGGGGGGAAGAGGGGGGGGGGACATAAACCAATTTACCCCCACCTCGCCTCACCGCCGATCGCTGAGAGGAAGGCGTGTGCGCGAGCGGTTTACACCACTCGAAATATTTCAATCATCAGTCCCCCCCCCTTTTCCCTTCCGCGAGCCGACCGCCACCTTCCCCCGCTTCCTGCTCACTTCCTCCTCTCTTCCTTCAGCTCTTCCTCCGCCTCCTTCCTAGCTTTTCCTACCCTCTCCCGCCGCCCCTGCGGCTTCCTGACCATTTTTCTCTCCCTTATTTCACTCCTTCCTACTTCCTGCCGCCCGGGCCGCCGCCTCCCCGTGTGGTTCCATTTGCAGAGGGAGTGACCGGCGCTGCGCCGTGCCGGGCTTGGTGCGCGGACCAGGGCGTGGCGGGGCGTGCTGGTGGGGCGTGGCGGGTGCGCGGGGCGGACGGAGGGGTAGGTGGGCGAGGTGGGCCAGGCACAATAACTCCACGAGCAGTTCGCCGGCTCACCGAGAGAGCGCGCCAGCGCCCCGGCCGCGCTTTGCCGCCACCCCCACCGTCGGCGCGGGTCTGCGCCCCCGTGCCCCCCTATGTTCCCAGCTCCCCTCCCTCCGTTCCCGGACCAGTCAATGAGAGAGAGAGAATATGCATCAGAGGAGCCTGCTGGCCGGCATTGGAAGCTGATTCTTCGTGCTCCGGTGTTATTGAAAGCGATGATACGATAGCAATTTGTCCCGCCGGACCTGGGGGGTCATTGTGCTGGGGTAGCGCCGAGCCCGGCCATCGCCTCGCCCCCACTGACGCTTTGTCCGGCGCGAGGACAAAGCGTCGCGCCTCCCATCCGATGAGTGAAATCCAGGTGCAGGCTGCCGCTGGAAACGGGGAATCGTGTTTCAGCTAGCAGGCGAAAAACATACAATCTAAAAAATGTATATTGGCCCAGCAGATGCACGAAAATAATGAAACAGGCGCGGATAAAAGCCGGGTGACCGAGCGAGCTGGTCGTCAGGGTAGATGGTAGGCACTTGCGGCACCTGCGGCACCTGCGGCACCTGCGGCAGATACGGTGCCTGCAGCACATGTGGCACCTGCGGCACCTGCGGTACATGTGGCACCTGCCGCAAATGCGGCACCTGCGGCACATGTGGCACCTACCGCAAATGCGGCACCTGCGGTGCGGTACATGTGGCACCTGCGGCAACTACGTTGCCTGTGGCACCTGCGCTACCTGTGGCACCTGCGGCAACTACGGCGCCTGCAGCACATGCGGCACATGCGGCACCTGCGGCCCAGCCGTCTGCTGCACCTCAGAGGGCGGGAGGCTGGCGAGGGGAGGGGGAAGCGAGAGCATAGCCGCGGAGGGG
>NW_026267193.1:1101697-1103662 GCF_000697945.3 Frankliniella occidentalis | reverse complement strand
GCTGCTGCTGGAGGGGGTGGTGGGAGCGTTGCAGCGCCTGCAGCCTGAGTCTCCCACCCCTCTTTTCTCGATCCTTCCGTCACCGTCTCCGGAGTCTCCGTAGAAGCGGCGGCGGCAGCAGCAGCAACCCCCATCCCATCCCGTCACGGACCCGAGCACGAATCACGACGGCGACGCCCCCCGACTGCCGTTCGGCCATTTGGCGAGCGGTACCCGAACAGTCTGATTTTATTGATCCCCAGCGTCACTCTCCACCCGCCCGGCTCCTCCCCCGGGCTTGCCCCTCATAAGTGGGGAGGAAACAGATGACATTCGGCCGCGCTGTCTACGACATGCGCAGCCTCTAACACCGTCGGAAATGGGAGAGAAATAGAATCTGCAAGGGATCTTTGGGCTCGGCGTGTGCCAAAAAGTGGTACCCACCCTGAATTTACGGCCGACAATCCATTTCACGGAAACGGAAAAGCCTTCACCAAAAACGGTAATAAGAACGTTCCAATTCGCTCGCCGCCCCAGGCGCATGAACACGACACGACAAGATGGCCGCCGCGCTGAGATTGAGGCGACCCCGGGACCCGCCGAAGCGTTTGGCCAAAGGTCGGCCGCGATAGATCGGAATTTTGCTAAAAAAAAAAGAAAAAAAGAGGGTCCCATTCCGCTATTTCAGAAAATACATGCAGTAAAGGTGCAAGCAGTGAAGGAGAGGGCCGTCTCGGGGGCGCCCTGCCCTGCCCTGCCGTGTTTCGCCTCGCCCCAGCCCTAGCTCGCCCCGGGCACGCGGCTGGGTCGCGGCCCTGCCCGGCCCTGCCCTGCAACCACTTGTCGCTCGAGCGCGCTGCCCGTCCTGCCCGGCGCGGTCGGGTCGATGGCTCTACCTCCAAGCGCGGTTTCGGGTGCGTCGCGCGACTTATTCCTGCGCTCTACCTACCGCGCCCGCAGTTTCAGGCTGGTGCGGAGGCGCCACTTGCCGAAGAAACCTCCTCGGCGGCTCTTGGGCTTCTTGGACTGCTCGTCCTCGGCCAGCGGCGTCGTCGTCGTCGTCGCCGCCGCCGCCTCTCCCGAGCGGAAGCGAAAGATCTTCTTGTACCAGGGCAGATCGTCCGTGGACTTGATGTCGGGGCTGACAATGAGGCAGGGCTGGGCGGTAGTGTAGATGATGACGGCGACCTCTGGGGGTAGAGGGCCGCAGCGGTGCGAGCCGAAGAGGGGCGTCGGGGCCTCGTACGGGGGCCCGCCCGGCGGCATGATCGGAGGCATGCTCAGGTCGAGGAGGGTGTTGGGGTTGGTGGGCCCGCGGAACAAGTAGTACGTCACCTGCTGGATCTGAGAGTGCTTCTTCTGCAAGGCCACGACGAACTTCTCGGAGCAGGCCTGCATCGTGGCTATCTTGGCGTCTGCCACTATTTCACCGGCCCTGTCGGCAGTGGCCTTCTTCTCTCGGCTAGTCTGGTAAGCCTCGTCGGCCTCGGCCTTCACCAAGTTGGCCAGGGCTCTGGCCAGCCGAGCCGCCGACTTGGCCTGGCCGTCCGGCGCGCCCCCCTCGGCCGCCACCTCCATCCTGCTGGCGGCCAGCTCGGCCTTCTCTGCCTCGGAGCGCTTGATGGCCGCCAGCGCGGCGGCCTTGTCGTACTCGCCCGCCAGCGCGAGGTACTTGGTGTTCTCCCCCCGGTAGATCTTGTAGAGCTCCTCGGCGGTGCGCAGCGCCTCCCTGCGCGCCGCCAGCCGCCGGGCCCGGACGCGGTCCTTCTTGAACAGCTTGTGGTTGGGCGAGGGCCCGTAGATCAGGTCGAGGCCGCCCTCCACGCACGCCAGCATCCCCCGGAGCAGGTAGCCCAGCGGGAGGAAGGGGTAGCAGTAGGGGGGCGTCCGCTTCTTGCGTCGCGCCTTCTGGGGGAAGGCCCTCCTGCGCGCCGCCTCGAGGTACGCCTCGACGGGCCGCCCTTTGCTGGTCGGGGTGAGTGGTGG
>NW_026267193.1:1093382-1099617 GCF_000697945.3 Frankliniella occidentalis | reverse complement strand
GGGGGGGGGAGCAGCAGCGGCCCCGGCAGCTGGGTGGAGCTGGGCTGGTGATTGGGTTCGAAGCACTGTTTCGTTATCCGTTTGCAAAGCGCTGCTGTATCTGGGCCCGAGTGGCAGCAATAAAACGAAAAGTGCTGATCCCCAACGGCTGTAGCTGTACTACATGTTAAAACCTTGTCCATTTTCTTTTCTGCAGATACCGTGTGTCGGGGCCACGACACAAGAAGTAATGTTGTGGGTTTGACTACCGTAGGCACCAGGGCGCCTGACGGATGGGGCGAGGAGGCAAACCTGTGTCATAGCCTGGCACACGGTACCGATGTTTGACAGGTTTTGACGGGCATGATTTCACTCACAATTATTGCAATCACGTCATAAAAACCTTTAAACTTCTCGCTACAGAACAGATTTCAAAAATAAAAATAGGCACACATTAACACAATAAACGTGCCAATCAGTTTAACTGGATAATTTTAGACCGATGCAAATAAATTAACTGGATGTAAAAAGGTTTAGCATACAGCTACGTGGCACACGGTTAATTGAAGGTGCGGGCTAAAGAAGCCACCATAGTGTGACTAAATCAGTTTTGTGAAGTGGAGAGCAGGTCCTTATTTGGCTTCAGTCAGTGAGTAGTTTTTTTTCAACAGGAACTTTAGGTTCACTCTTTTATCTACACCCATAGTCAGCAGGTGCGCTCATGTAACAAGCAAAATCCTTGTTATTTTGGATGGAAGTTGTTGTTCTACAAACAGTTAATATTATTCTAAAAAGAATATTTCAGAGTGCGCAGCGACAGTAGAGGTAGAACTACTGATCATTAGACAAAAAACATGTTCATATAAGTGTGGTAGTAAATATTCGCGACAGTCGCGCACAACCGTTATGCCGACGTGGATCATTGTTTTGGCAGTGCAACAATGTTTGTGACACCAGCACAATGTTATCAGTGGCCCAACGCACAATACTCTTTCTCCTTTCCCCTCCGCGGCCCGTCGCTTTGTCCATGTGTATCGGGTTGCAACCGCCGCTCGCCCGCCTGCTGCCCCGCCGGACTGTGTTCTGCTCCAACAGGTGCAACAGACCTGCATGCCCCATCTGGCCTGGCAATGCCTATCGGCAGCCCAACCCCTCTTCCACCCCAACCCCAGCCCCGACAGCAATTCATGGCCGTGGCAGCCCGGGGACGGGCGGGAAGGGATACGTCCACCCTTAACGGAAAATAGAATTTTTTATTGGGAGTGACATGGGCCCGGAGCGCTGGAGCCACTCCTCGGTGCAGGCAGGACCGAGGCCGCGCGAAGGCCTTTCAATGGGAGCCTTTCAAGGCGAAGCGGGAGGTTGGGGATCAGTGGGGAGTGGCGAGGAGCCGAGCTATACACGGTTTTAACAAAATGGAATTAAAAGAAAAAAGGGTTTCAAGTGGTTGCAGAGGATAGGGCGAAAAGGAGAGAGAGAGAGAGAGGAGAACAAAGAAGAGGTTGCGACGGACCGGGGCGGGTAAAGGGATGCACGGCCGTGCCACTCTGAACGCGAAACCTTCATGTTTACAGCGAATAAGTTGACACTGCAAGTGGACCCAAGGCTTGCCTTGCACTCGACGGATATATCCGGGCCCAAATCATGGTTAAATTATGAAGACGGTATAAAGGCGGTACATACCAATTTCTGTCCGATAGTAGTCTCAAGAACCGCCTGTAACAAGTTATGAGTGTTACCGAGAGTCAAGGCACTCTTTGTAAGTTGGATTTTACTTCAGCCGTTTTCCCCCATTATTTTCAGATTGCCATCCCGACATAGTAAAATTTTTAACTATTCAAATCTTTTTACTGTGGGAACCTGATAGATTAGGATAGCCAGCAGCCACCTGCCCAAGCTTTTGCTATAAAAATTATTTCTAGTCACTTTTCAAAAATTATATCGGCATCGCCCTCCCTCTTTCTTCCATACCGTTTATGCTCACGGGCTTGGATCTCTTACCTGAAGCAGAGGCAGCTGGCACAATTTGAAAGGAAGTTAGCAAACCTGCCAAAAGAAAGATCGATGTTAGATTTCTAATCCCACCATCATCATAGAGGATGGTTCGACGGGTTTCAGCAGGGGCATTAGAGATTTTACTGCTCGGACGCGGGCTGTCACTGTATCACGTTCGTGTTTCGGGCGCACCCAGCACCTTCTATTCCGAGTGCCTCCTCCAGCTGAAAGCACCCCAACATATGAGCTGTATGCTCATGAGCCGGCCCAGCCCAGCCCACGCGTCGCGCGGCTCCCTCAACGCTATTCCCATGCGCGTCTCCCTGAAGCCCTTGTTATCACCCTTTCCCTCCTAAACAGATGATTGCAGTAGCGACGCATCAGGCGGGACAAGACGGGGAGCAGCAGAGAAGCGTTTATGCGTCTTCATGGTTGTAGTGTCAGAAAAAAATGCATTACGTTGCAATTGTGTATGTGTGTTTGTGTTGACTCAACCGACAAGGGCGAAAAAGATGATGTCAGAGAATACTTATATTTTGAAAGAGGTACGAACGTGTCTTGTTAAAATTTGTTTTAAGGGGTTTTGTCTTATCACTTATATGAATGACCGCCAACACTTTTGTTTGCTTCCTGAACATTACGTTTGTATGATATTTGTGCGCAATCACGTATCCAACTAAAGTGTCAGAAGAATTTACGAGAGCAGAAGACACTCACCATGAGCAACTACAGCAGCAGCACCAGCAGAAGCAACAAGGCTTCCGCAGCGGTGGGTTCTCGTCGCCGTCCTCGTTGTTATGCCTTTGTCTGAATCTGCTGTTTCTCTCCTTGTTCCGCTTGGTCTTTTGCTTATCACAACGTTTCTCTTTGGCTTTTTTCTCCTTCTTCTTCTCCGTGTCCTGCTTCTCATCCGCCTGCTCCTTCTCCTCCTCGCCGTCATTCTCCTTGTCCTTCTCGCTGGACTCCTTAATCTCCTCGTGGTCGAGCACCCCCTTATCCCTGTCGGAGGGGCCCACCTTAGGCATGGCGCTGGACGTGGCCCCACCCCGCAGGCGGCACTCCGGCCCTGGCCCCATCTTGTCCTTACTGCCTCCGGACATCTGCGGAGAGGAAAGAACATGGATTAGTAAAGCATCCCGGAAAAGTACTCCTGAACGTAGACAAAGAGTATCCCAGGAAGAAAACAGAAGAGAAAACTGATGGTTTGGTCTGTATATCGACGATGCTAAAGAGATGCTGTATGCTAATGTTGACGGTAAAGCGAGAGTAGAGCAAGTTCTAGTGCAAAGATTTAGAAAAACATTGAGAAATGAAAGAAGAATTTCTGCACTTAAATTTTGCACTTGTGGTTGGCCTTTGGAATGATAAAAAGAACGACCTCGTTATGTTCTTTGAAATAGTCACTTGAATGCGTTTCTCCCTTCAGTCATTCGATCGCAGGTTGCAGCGAACATGAATAGAGGGAACAGAGTGTAGAGAGTGTGGCAGCAGAAGTAAGGTAGGGGGTGAGGGAATGACAGAGTGACGGGGAGAGAGAGAGAGAGAGAGAGAGAGAGAGAGAGAGAGAGAGAGGACAAGCTGTGGAGAGTGCCTTCCAGAGAGATCAATAGCTGCTCCACGGCCTGGTCGTCCCGGTCGGGTCAGGTCCGCTGCGCTGGTTGTCGCTTAAGCCAGGCAGCGTGCGTGGGCCTCATATCTCTCTCTTAGCCGCTCTTTGGTTGAATACTGACATGAGCTGGACTAAGGCCGACCCTATTGGGTATGCCACCCGCTACCCTTGCCCAATTCCGCTGAACTCAATACACGTTTGCCTAAAGACCAAGGGTTAGCGCCATGTAATAATCTCCTTCCTATTTTGCCTTTACCACGGTTAAAAATAACTGTCTCCTGACGCATCCTGCAGGATTGACACTCCTGTTGTATAACAGAAATGTTGTTTTCATTTGAACCCTCTCGAAACTTGTGATTTTCGGCCCATATTGGCCCACAACAAAAACTACTGCGTATTACTTTGCTGTACATTTACAAGAAAAGAGAAGTTAATTTTGTTAGCAACACATTTCGTTTCAAAACAGGACACACGTATTATTACAACTTTTTTTACAGGAGGAAAACAAAAGTAACTGCTTTTGGTCGGAAACTTCTCTGGAAACGCTGGTGTAAGACAGTCTCACACCAAATGGTGTGAGGCAAAATACCTCACACCAAACGGTGTGAGGCAAACATACCTCTCACCAAATAGTGTGAGAATAGTTGTGCCTCACACCAAAAGGTGTGAGACCCTCTGTGCCTCACACCACTTGGCATGAGGAATTATCACTCCATTTGGTGTAAAGCACAACGAGTCTCATACCATTTGGTGTGAGGCACAAGAAGTCTCACACTACTTGGTGTGAGGAATGTTTGCCTCACACCGTTTGGTGTGAGGTATTTTGCCTTGCACCATTTGGTGTGCGACTGTCCCACACCCGAGTTTCCGGAGTTGGTTTTCGAGATTTTGAGTAACGCCCCCTTTTTTTACAGTAGTTCCTTCAAAATTCAGTATGTGCCGCTAAAATAATTAATCACACATTTGTACTGGATTTACAGCATTTTTTTTAACAGTGTGGTTTGAGCCCTCCTTCACGACTTTATGGCCCACGTGCTAGTTTCTAAAACATTTCAGACGGATTTTGCCCAAACTGAAAATTGGCTGGCTTTCGAGGTACATTGTTAGAATTTAGCTCTCCGTACCCAATTTGAACCATTGAAACTACGGTAGTACTGGTTTTCTATTAATAGATATAGCTGGAAAATAATTCGTGGTCGACGCCATCATTTTCTTGTCATAATTTTTTGCAGTACAACGATGGTATGCAACACTTCTAGATTTTGATTGTACAAAGCGACCACAAAAATTTTGGGTTGAAATCTAAGTTTTTTTTGTTTTAGAGTATCGTTGTTCGCGAATCTTTTTTGTTTACTGCTGTAATAGGCTTCGCTGAGCCAATTCCAGTAAACTCTGACTTGAACCTAGGTGGAAGAGTATAGTGCATACAAAGGCCATAAGAAGCCGACAGTGTAGAGGGACTGAAGGGTAGAGGCTGTGTTATCAGCCGATAAGAGCCTGCGGACGGCCAAGGGCGGTAAAGGTCCGAAGTGATTGCAGGCGCAAAGAGGGAACCTGTAATCAACGAAATGTACAAATCATTCCCTGCGAGAAATACAGTACCCAAAAACCTGCCCCCCCCCAATAGAAATTCGTTGAATTGATTTGTCTTTCTCTGCAGTGCTGGACCAATCCTATTTTTATCGAACAAAAGGTGGGACTTGTCGTTTTTGAAACGTGCACATACTTTAATGTCCTTTACAAAAGACGCGTGTCGTTCTCTCAAATTCCTTACTACCGAAAGCAAGAAAGTCGAAAAGCAGCAGTCTTGATCTTGATGCAACCTTTTTGGATGCTATTTGAATTAAAAAAAAACAGTACTCCATCAATAGATGAGATAGCTGCTACGGCGTTTCAACTAAGCTGCTGACTTTATGCTTTAACTTTTGAACTTGCAACTTTACGAGAGAACAAGCTGACCATTATGGCGTTTCATGCGCTAAAAATTGAAGAGGAGTGAAAACGAATTTCCTAATATCACAAAGCAAAATCGTAACATGTTTATGAGAAAATGAAATAAAACAGAAATAGTGTGCTCTAAACACATCGAGGGCAACCACCATCAACAGCGGCGCGGCGGTCTCCCAGCCGAATGGCGCCTGTCAAGCGGAGCGTAGGCAACCCGACGACGCGGGTGCGCACCGGGCTGCCTCACCAGGACGGCGGCCCCCGCTCCCGAGGCGAGAGGAAGGGATGATAGAGTGAGTATGTGTGTGTGTGTGTGTGTGTGTAGGTGTGTGTGTGTGTGTGTGTGTAGGTGTGTGTGTGTGTGAAGGAGAGAGAGAGAGAGAGAGGAAGAAAGAGGGAGAGAGGGAGGGAGAGAGAGGGAGAGAGAGAGGAAAAGGGGGAGAGAGACAGAGACAGGGCCGAGAGGGGTTGGGGGCGGGGGGTTACCCGTGGGGAATGGGGAAGGGTAGGCATGCGAGGTTGTGCTCGAGTGCATGCATGTCTGCGAGGCCAGCCCAGGTGTCACGCCGTGCGACTCAACAAGTCCTTTCCTCTCTCCTCGGCCCCACGGCGGGGCTCCGGAGTGGCGCCCCTTTCCTTGTCCCGCCCGGGGCTCCGCCGCGGCCGCCGGCCCCGGGGCCCTAGGGTGCTCCCCTGCCCCCCCCC
>NW_026267193.1:1090815-1093267 GCF_000697945.3 Frankliniella occidentalis | reverse complement strand
CCCCCCCCCCCCCCCCCCCTCCCCGCCTTGTGAGCCTACAGCTATGCCATAGCAAACAGATTTGTGCAGTTCTTCTCGAGGGGCGGCACAAAAGCACCGCCCAGCCGCGCTTGACGCGGTGAGAAAGCTAGGGACACACTGTTAAGAATTTGAAGTAGAGCGTTACACGGCACTGAGAAACAAAGGTGCTATGTCGTGTCTTTTCTGGGGCAATAACCAAAGTCGGAGTTTAGTGCGCCTGCGCCTGTCGAGGCACTAAAGGGCCCTACCCTAAATGTGCGAAAAAATAGTGCCTTTGGCAGTTTTAGTGCCTTTGTAAAGGCTCTACACCCTTCGTGCCTTTTAAAGGTATAGGACTTAACAACTTTGTTTTTTTCAGTGGGGAATAAAAGGATTTGTGCCTCAACGAGACTAATGTGTCAGCTAGCTGGAACTCAAGGATGGGGAAACGCAACATTGCAAACAAAGCCTGCAGTTATCATTGTAAAAGACAACGTCGCACGTAAGTCGACGGTTTCAAACTGTAATTTCGAGTTTTATTTTTTAACACATTTTCGGTACGGGGGAACTATGAAATACCAACACTTATTCACTGGTACAAAAAAAGTGTGCATAATTTGAACACCAACGTGTGAAATTTATGATTTTAAACATTACATGGTGTTTAGCTCAAGTTGCACACTAGCGCGGTGTGCACATTTTAAACGCTTTGTAAACGTTTAAATTCTGCACCCTTGGACACACACAAATCTACAGGCACCATGTGGTGTGTAGCTGCTAAACTATTCGGAAGTGTTGAAAGTTTAAACACCAATTGACGTTAAACTAGCTAAACACCATAATGTGTTGAGAAAATGCACACTTGAACTTGAAGACCAATTGGCGTGCAACATTAAACACTTGTTTTACCAGTGTTCGCAGTAAAAAATCAAGCATTTTTCTATATCAATTTGAAATTGACTAGTCGTAGTTCTTTTGAAGTTAATCAATTTTTGACAATTAGTAGTAATTTCTTAGAAAATCACGAAGGGTTCTAAACTATTTTTCACAACGAAATCCTTCGTGCAGTGCTCATTTTTATAAACGGTGTGATGTGATTGGGCGAGAGGAATGTCTAACTAATTCCGAGCACGAAATTGAAACGTCGCTCATTCAGGGTTTGAAGTGTGCGGTTTCCAAGGTGCACAATGGGGGAGTCTTCAGGACGGCTTGGAAAACAGTACGAGCGCATTGCAAACTAGGACACCGTTTTCTACCGCGTTGATAGGAAGTGATTTAAGTTAAAATGATAAGCGACTTTTTCTGGGGAGATACGTGGACACGGAAGTTAGAAAGATGCAAAAAATAAACGCGAGCGTTGTGTGGCGTGGCAAGCTCAGCATAGCATAGCTTCACCTGTTGATGTTGTTAGCGTGTGAAGCCGCCGTTAAACACAAGGGAAGGGAGTGGCTGACCGACCTAGGCCGATACACCCAGTTTCTTTATATTACTTATATTCATAATTCTCATACATGAAGGAATGCAATAGGTACAATCATGAACGAGTGTCACGACCAAATACAAAGCAGTTTGGGTTTCACCTCTCATGCCTCCCCCTACCCATAATCCCACACTGGAATTTAAATCCACGACAGTGCTGTATCCCAGAGAACACGAAAATGTCATGAATAGGTCATTTTCGGTCATTTGACGTCAAAATGACCGAGTTTTGGCCTAAATTTTGACCTTTCTCGTGACCAAATTAGTCCTTTTGATGTCAATATGACGTCCTCGTGAGTTTTTCGTGTTTATTGGGATATGTTGGATTTGATATACGGTAGACAATATAGCCTTCAAAGACGCACAATAATTGTGTTTTTAACTGTAATTCTAGTTTAAGCAAGTCTCAACCGCAGAGTTGTCTGAAAAGTCACTAGCTAGCTCATCTACAATCTAAATGGGAAAAAGAAAAAACTATAAAATTTGCAATGCAGCAGTTTGTTTTTTGGTAGAGTAGGGCCGTTATAAAACCACGCTCACATTGGGGCGGGGGGCGTCTATATATTATGTAGACCCACAAGAATCAGAATGGCCATTCTGCTAATCCTGGTCAGAAAATCGCACTTGGAATTACTGTAACGGGTTTAACTGTGATTACGCAGCAGTGTTGCGGGATTGCACACTCAACATTGCCGTAGGGGCCATGGCCTCTTACGGGTGTAAAGAGTTGGCAAACCCACAAAACTGCTGCGTATTCCACACAGTAACATCTGGTATAACAGCTCTGCACTTGGATAAACAGAGTAGAGTCCTAGGAGACCCCATTATATTTTTACCCCGGGTTGCAAATATCATGGGTATGGGGTCTCCTTGGACTCCAACCACTGTCCTCATCCTGAACCCATAATATTTGGACCCCCTGCCCCCCCCCTCCCCCGGTCCCCCCCCCCCCCCCCCCCCTCCCCGCCTTGTG
>NW_026267193.1:1086388-1089334 GCF_000697945.3 Frankliniella occidentalis | reverse complement strand
GGACCATAATCTGCCACCGGCCAAACCCCCGCCTTTCCCCCTTAGCGCGTGACGTTATATATGGACGACCCCAGCGGCTCCCACCCTCTTCTCTCAGTCCACAACAGACCCCTTATTAACCCAAAACATTGCAGATTATTTCCCTCGACAACCTCTCAATACATATCGAAATTTGGAATCCTGACGGCAAAGCACTGTGAAAACTACACGTTCGTCCATGAAAGTTTTTTTTGTAATTTGCCATCTACAAAAAGCGTCGTTCATGTACAACCTACAACCAAGCCTCCTCTCCCTTACTCGAAATTTGATTTCATGTCGATACTCTGGAAACCCAAGTGTGTACTTGAATGCAGTACCTCCTGAATGTAGGTACCTCACGTATTTAGGAGGTAATGTGTAGTGCATTTGGAAAGTATGCAGGTGGTAGTTGTGTACTTGGTCAAGTATGCGGGAGGTAGCGTGTACTTGGCTAAGTGCACGCTTCCACCTCTGCACATTTATGCAGGAGATGCAGTGTGTACTAGGTCAAGTACACAACTAACTCCTGCACACTGGAAACGCAAGTGTGTGAATGTCGCACACTTGCAGGTGTGTCATTTTGTAGGAAAATTTCACACGTATGCCCCCGTTAGTGTACGAATGGATATTCACACACCTACAAGTGTGCGACATTCATTCACAAACTTGCGTTTCCAGTGCATACTAGCCAAGAAGACACTACTCCTTGCATACTTGCCACATACCTGCACTCTGAATTCAAGCACACACTTGGGTTTCCAGAGAACCGAGTGCTTGTACTGGGACCGGGTGATTCCAGAGAAAACGCAGGTGCAAGCAGGATCGCCTACCTAAGGGGCCATGACGCCTTACGGGTAGAGCGAAGAGTGAGTCGGCAAACCCACCTGCGCCTTCTCTCTGAATCACCCGGTACATTTATAATCTTGAATTAATTGTACGACTTATGGTACGATGGTGCCCGGTACGAAAGTTTTTGACAAGCGGAGGTAGATTACGGTCTGCAAAATCGACTACCATCGATAGAATTCCAATTTTCACATTGTCGAGGGAAACACATTGACGTGCGGCGTTGCCAAAATGTGTGAATAAGGCAACGTTCTGCTCGTCCGCTCGTCCTCCGAGAAACGTGGCTCGCCAAAAGGGTAATTTTGTCGTTCGATGACGTCGATTTGACATCGAATCTTTATTACGTGTTATTTTTGTCATCCAACTGTTCCCAGAGCGCACGCGAGAATCAAGAGTAACAACCGCGTGCCCCCCTTTTTTAAAGCAATACTAATGCTATTTCATTCGCCCAAAAACTTTTGTCTTCAAAATGTAAGAATTTGTTTAAGCTTCCCCGCAATACACATTACAATACCCTCCCCACCCCTCCAGCTCTCGGTCGACCCACTGTCAGACCAGGGGAGCCACCTGAGGGGTAGGCCGAGGGGTGCGTAACTCCATAAAAATGTGTACACCGGATTACCAAATTGTAAAGATTAACAGTGATTATCAAAGATTACCAAAGATTACCTATGTATACTAGGTATGTTCCACCTGCATTCTAAATCGAAACGGTCATTTTTTGTTCCGAGAAAGATGCATTTTTGTGCAACTCTTTGGTAGTTCTTGATTCTTTATCATGCAAGTTACAAATTTGCATTCTATGATTGGCCAAATCATGATTTTGTCCATGGGAGGGATGCAAAGTTGCCATATTAAACATGCGCGTTGGCATTTAGGCAAGATGTATGCACAAAAATTCAAGTCTTAATCAACAAATTTGTCCTTTTAAAGGACCCTCACAGTGATTACCAGTGATTACCAAGTCTGTGTTCACCTGATTACCACAGTTGGGCACCCCTCGGGGTAGGCAATTCGCTGTGCAAAAGCCCAGTACTGTACGTAAGCAACACACAGTAACGGGTGTTACTGTGAATACGCAGCAGTGTTGCAGGTTTGCCTACTCTTAACACCCGTAAGGGGCCATGGGCGCTGCTGCCATATTAAGAATGCAATCCTGCAACACTGCTGCGCATTTACAGTTAGACCCGGTACGGTACGACGTCCCATTGCCCCTGACAGCCGAACCTAAGACCACGCCTGTATTTTTAAGCACACGATTGTGCTAAGTTGAAATTTTTGCTCAAAAATTGACGATTTCGTACACATAAATGTCCAAAAAAGTGTTCAAATCACCAGAAGAAATTTGTGCGAAAAAAAATATTGCTTAATTTTGTACAAACACAGTCATTTGATCCCTTCAAAGAACATACACCCAGAAAAATCGTTTCTTGTTTCAAGTAAATTTTTCCTTGTTTCAAGTGCACGCTGACACAAGATCAAATTTACTCTTGAAACAAGCTGATATTTTCTTTCCAAGACGAGGAGAATATTATTTCAAAGACAATATTGTCTTGTTTCGATGGTGCCAGCTTGCACTTGAATCAAGGAACTATTTATCTGGGTGTATACCGCAATGTCACACGCAAGTCAGGTCACACACGAAAGAGGGTGTGACAACCAGGTCACACACTATAGTATATTTTGTTGTGCCGGGCAAATACAAACTTTTGATCATGTCACACATTTTTTGGTGAATGACATGGCCCCCTCACAGTTTTCTATACAGAACACAGTGGTCACACACTCATTTTTGTGAGAAATTTTGGTGCACACTTATAAGTCTTAAAATACTATACTGCTAATCGTAGAGTATTGTCCGCATATAAATGCTTTCGCCTAGTTTTGTTCTACTTTTGGCTTTTCGCCTTCGGCCGTCCATGCATCCGTAGGCGACCGTACACGACGTTCGTTATTTTTGAAAATGTTATTGTTCGATTTCATGCCCAATGCCCAATGTAACAGAAAATTATGACCACCTCAAGAGTTGGCAGTTATTTGATTACATGTTAAAGTTCCTTGTGTTAAATTAGAAGGAAATAA
>NW_026267193.1:1080000-1081193 GCF_000697945.3 Frankliniella occidentalis | reverse complement strand
AGGGGGTAAAGGTCCAGGTGGTGCCGCAGGTGGAGAGGCGTGGTGTGCAGTAGTTGATATCTAAGGGGAGGACATAAGCATTTCTTGGGGTAATATCGGAATATTCTTCTACCTTTTTTAAAAATCAAATTCGAGGAAATTCGTTTTTTTTAGAGGAGAAAGATACTTGAGCTTGCCAGCCAATTTGATCAGCACAACTGGTCGGATCCCTTTTCTAAGGGCCGTAGGCGTCAAGCTGAAAACTCAGGTGTATGTCAGAGGTGCTGGTCTAAAACACTGCAGCTGTGTCACACAAGGTAACACACTGCTTCCTAATTGTCTTTATTTGCAAATTCTCGGTAAATGTTCTATCCCTTTCCTGACTTTACCCTGGACCAGGCCCATCTAATGCCTTTCCCATGAATGAATATGGGGAGCGAATGAATACAACAAAAGTAGCGCGAGTGGAATGGAAATTCATTTTGGCCAACAAAACAAAACCAATCGCGAGAGCTAGCAGCAAGTAGGTGGTCGCTTTCCGGCCGGTCGGGAAGGGGTACGTTCCTCGTGTGTGCAGGGCTGGGCCGGGCCCGGGCCCCCCGGCGGGGCGGGCCCTGGCGGGACGGGCGGGACGGGGCCACTGGCTCGAGGGCGGGCTGGGTTCGGCGAGCCGCCGGTGGGCCACGGGGCGGGCCGCGGACGGGAAACGAGTAGTCTACGGGCGGGCCGCGGGCGGGCGCAGCTCGCGGCTGGCCAGGACAAAGAAGCGTGCTGGCCAGCTACAAGGGCGCATTGGTTGTGTACAGGCGGGGCGGGGATCGAGGAGGAGGAGGAGGAGGAGGAAGAGAGGAGAGGGGAGAGGAGTAAGGGAGAGTCGGCGGCAGCTCCCGCGGGCGTGCGGCGAGAGCTGGGCGGGAGCGCACTTGTACCTGCTGTGCCAGTCCCTGGAGGCTTTATCCTTAGACGCACACACACGGCCACTCGCGCACACATACACTCGCTACGGGCGGGCCTCGGCAGCGGGCCCCGCTGGGCGCAGGCTGGGCGAGGCGACGGCTAGGCGCGGCGGGGCGTGGCGCGTGCCCGTTCCCAGCTCAACATGGCGACTGAGCGCTGGGGCTGGGCTGGGGCGGAGCGAAGCAGCGGGCGCGGAGCGGGCGTTGGGCCACGGAGAGGCCTGGCTACCCAGGGGCGGGAGCGGAGGGGAGGGGGTG
>NW_026267193.1:1077806-1079685 GCF_000697945.3 Frankliniella occidentalis | reverse complement strand
CTGCCTCAAGCCCAAACTCCACTTACGCTTCTCACCCCTGCGCCATCCTCGGTTTTTCATTTCTTTTCCTTGCCGTTTCTTTTTGAAGTTGTTTCCTTTTGTTTTTGTTTTTAGCAGATGATACATTATACACAACTGAAAGTAATAATACTTTACTTAACTATGTATCATTGCTTGTACTCTCATGCGGAGCGCTGAGAGGCACCAGGCATGACGTCATCCAGTAGTCTGTAGGGCGCGGGATGCGGCCCCCGCGCTCCGACCGTGCCCATGCCGCACAGCCCATAGCCCTATACGCAGGCTCCCCTCCCCCTCCCCCTCCCTCCGGCAGACTCGGCTCGTCACTCGGCTCGAAGCGCAGCTCGGAGCTCGGCTTGGACCGTCTCGGCTGAAGAACGCGCGCGGCGCGGTAATTCAAACTCTCTATGAAGCGACAAAACTAAATGAATTCAGAAACATTATTTTCAAACCATTTCTCTATTGAGAAGTATCACTCGCAAACTGTCTCTACGCCCCTCTTCACACTAACTTGGTCTTAGACCCTTCAAAACATTACAAAGTATAGGAGACACAGAACACAACCCAAATCTTTTTGTGTATAAATACGTAATTAAATGTGAATTAAGATTTGTAAATTATCTATGTACTTCTGCAGTATGCGTCCTGTGATCTCCCACTGAAATATTATAGACTGGAATAATTCTTGAATTCGTATCATCTGCTTTCACGATCCGTTCCTGAACGGAACTTTTTTCTTTAGGTTTGCAAAAGTGATTTCTCTTCTTTAATTTGTGTGCATGTCGAGACGTTATTACGTTTAATTGCACGCATTGTTGCGGACTAGTATCTTGAAGTTGAAGAAGTACCTCGTCTTTTCGCAATCTTTGACATTCGCATTATGTTATTACAGCTGATTTTGCAGCGTTATTACGCTGTCATTATAGGTTATTTCGTAGTTTTACGAGTTATTACGCTAGTGTTTGTTTATGTTTCTCTTTCCACTACAATCTCAGTTTCTACCCATGGGCATGGGTGAGATCACGCCTCGGGTCACACTGATTGGGCTGTGTCACTTATAGTTAGGACAAGCTAAACAAAACAATCAACTCTCAGACCGGAAAAAAGTAGTTTCTGTGTCTAGATAAGTGCCAATAATTAGCTGAGGAAATTCATCGATTTTTGCTTAGGTGCATACAAATGTGGCCTTTTTTTCTTGGCCCTCGTAAAACCCTATCTTGGAACTAAGTCATGTATTAAACTAAACTCTCTTCCACCCCGACTTTCATCATGCACAAAGTCAGAACTTCACGGAGAATTCGTTGTGAAAAAAGGCGTCAGAACTCTTTCTAATTTCGGGAGAAAATACAACTCTTTTTCGTTGTCAAAAATTGATTAACTTCGTTGTTGCGACTGGTCCACAACTAATTCAAATAAATGCACGATTTTTGACTACAAGGAAGTGTTATGATTTCACAGTTGTCCTGTATTCAGCAAGTGTAAGGAAATCACAAAATATCTTTTACGCAATGACACCAAGTCTCCCGAGATGACAGTCCCATTAAACTGTAAAACTTTCAGTTTCGCAATTCAATAAACTGTCAAGTTGTTATACAGTTAGATTTGCAGAGCACGCAGGACCCCTGCAGGGTTCAGGTAAGGCCAGCCGCCCGGCTCAGACGCACAGTGGAGTACTCAGTCCAAGGTTTTCCCTCACAAGCACTGGCTGCTTCAACCAAACTTGATCCTGTTTCAAAGTCGCATTTCTCTTATCCAATACTCTACGGGTTTGCCAATTTGCCATGCAATTAGATATTCTGCATCCACGATTTTAGCGCAACATTTAAAAAAAATTCTTCACGGCTTTTTGTAATTTAATATC
>NW_026267193.1:1076227-1076710 GCF_000697945.3 Frankliniella occidentalis | reverse complement strand
GGTGCGCCGTTTCCCACCCCCTTCGCCACCCCCGGTACATATCCTCCCACTTACAAATCTCTCCTCCATTCCGCTCTCCCACCCCCTCCCCGTCCCGCCTCTCCCCTGCTTCTTCTCTCCGCCCCAGCTAGGCTCTACACAGCCTACTACGGCCCCACGGGCCCGCCTTGTTCGCGCTTGCTGCGTGCCGAGCCGAGCCGAGCCGAGCCGCCGAGCCGAAGAGACGAGAGCCGAGCTGCTCCAGTTATTGATCGAAGCACGTGTCCCAGACGGTATACTGCTATGCCTGGCCCAAGCGTGGCCCAGTGCGGTGCGTTTGCTAGACCCCCTGCGCCGCCTGGCGGATTTTCTGGAAACCACTGCACTCTGCGCCGCGCTACCCCCCCCCCTGCCTCAAGCCCAAACTCCACTTACGCTTCTCACCCCTGCGCCATCCTCGGTTTTTCATTTCTTTTCCTTGCCGTTTCTTTTTGAAGTTGTTTC
>NW_026267193.1:1073086-1076157 GCF_000697945.3 Frankliniella occidentalis | reverse complement strand
CCCCACCACCACTACCTGCACCATACCCCTCCACCCTCTTTTAGAAATCTGAGCTCTTACATCTCTGCCACCCAGAAAAATTGTATGGCGATAGAACAGCTAGAGAAACTTTGCTACTATCCTGTTTGCTGCTTCAGCCGAATTTTTGCTTCAGCAATCAAAAATATAAATTCTTAAGCAAAATTTTTGATGCCCACATGTAGCAAACACAGTTTGCCACAAAAGTAACATCAAAATAACTTATCATGAACAAACATTTTGTTGATGATACAGGAAACCCAACAAAAGACAAGATTTATGTTTAGCAAGCACTTACCCCATTTTTGCGTCTGCCTTCATTACGACACGACAGAGCGGTTATCTGAAAAGAAAGAGAGATACTTTGTGAGTGGTGCACTACGAAGGAAGGATTAACAAACTATCCGCTTTTATGTTGGCAGCTCCACTTTGCTCCATTGGCAAACTCGATTGATCGTAATCGGCCCTAGCTTGGAATGCCACCTTCGTTTGTAATTATAAACCATCGGTCGCTGAAAAGGGGGCCAGCGACATGCGGCCTCCTACCGATCATTTAGCACACGGAAAACCTAGCTTTTCCGTATCGATGTTAAATATCGCATTACTAAAGTCCGCTGCGAATCTTTTTGTTTTTTCGTTAAAATTCTAATATTTTTACGGTGTGAACGCATATCCCGATTTCTCCACTGTATTGCGAGACATTTCCACGAAATTTTCACTACTTCCTACCATGTTCATTTCGTATTATCTAGTTGTTACTTTTCCCCTTTGTTGAATCGCTTCACGTCGGAAATTTAAAGAGCCCGCGCAACAAGTCCCGTGCGAGCAGCTCCTCCAGTCTAAAGTCCTATGGGCCCGGGCCGCGCGGCGGGGCTGGCGCAGCGCTGCGGGCGGCGCCATCTGCCGCGGGGTGGCGGCACCGCCGAGGGGTGGCTCCGGGCCGTGGAGTGTCGGCGCGCTACCCCGCGCTGCAGGTCGCGGAGGCAAAGACGCACCCGGGTACCTCAGGCACCTCGGGTAGCGCTTGGCGAGCAGACAGACACCCGACTTGGCCTGCCTGGCGCTGCAAGTCCTGGAGACCTGGGCCAACCCGGGTACCTAGGCCACCTCGGGCACCTCGGGCACCTCGGGCACCTCGGGTAGCGCGTCTCGAGCAGACAGACACACTTGCCTGGCCAGCCTGGCGCTGCAGGTCCCGGAGGCCCGCTAGACCCACCCGGATACCTCGGGCACCTCGGGCACCCCAGGCTCGGGTGAAGGTGCAGTTGCGCGCCAGGTTTCGAGACGAGTAAAAGCAGGTCTCGTCATGGGGGAGGAGTGTCCGTTAGTCGTGAAGACCTGGACCGTTAACGTCTCCGGCTGCTTGGCGGCTCTGGGAGCTGGCGCGGGGGTGCGTGCGTGCACTGTAAAATCAAGATGTTCTATGAGTAACCGCCTTAGTCGCTTGCACCCAAAAAGAGAGCGCCTTGAGGCGGTTACTCATAGCACGCCTAAGTCGCTTCCCCGTAAGAACACCTTGGCAGCACGATCTAAGCCCAGGGCGTGCTTCTGCGGCACACCGGAGTTGACATGTAAAAACAAAGATGTGCTCCCACAGCACATTCTGTGCCCTGCTGTTCTGGATTGCGGCCACTAACCAAGGCGTGCTGTGAGAGCACGCCCCTCGTAAAGCCTCTGGTCCAATAAGCCCAAGATGCGCTGTGGCTAAACAGCTTGTCCAGTGTATTTGTAAATATTTGTGATGACCTCCCCATTGAATGCCATGCTATTCCAATGGCCCACTGCTGCCAAGGTGTTCTTACGGGGAAGCGACTTAGGCGTGCTATGAGTAACCGCCTCAAGGCGCTCTCTTTTTGGGTGCAAGCGACTAAGGCGGTTACTCATAGAACATCTTGATTTTACAGTGTGGGCAGCACCCCATCTCCGAGACCCTGTCCCTTCACCCACACCCCGGGCAGCCAACTTCCCACACTGCGCCGACCTTCCCCACTAAATAACGCACTCCTCCTGCACCTCCGCGGCCGGCAGTTACGCGACGACAAAAAAGCCGGTCCGGCCGGTGCGCCGGGGACGCGGGAGGTGACGACCACCACGGGCACTCTCATCGGGGTGCGCCGTTTCCCACCCCCTTCGCCACCCCCGATCCGCCCCCGCTCTCCAACCCCCTTGCAAAACAAGCCGCGCGCGGCAGGACAGCACCGGTTTTAAAGACCTTCCCAAACGCGGTGCGTATCTAACCGCCACCCACCGACCACCTCGGGACCTGATCTGATCCCCACCCGCTCCGCCTCCGCTCCAACCTGTCCCTGTCCCCCTCTTCAGTGGGCACCTCCAAGACGCCGGACGTGCATACAATGGGTGAGACCATGTGAGACAGAGAGAGAGAGAGACGGCGCGGGAGGAGGGGGAGGGAGGAGGTCGGGGTGAAGGGGTAGCCGGGGTCGTGGGATGCTGCGCTGGACCTGCACCCCTCCCCCTCCCACCCCACACGGCCCGCGTGTCGTTGCACCCCTCGGCGCTGACCGGAACTCCCTCCCCCTCCCCCACCCTTCATCCGCTTCAACCCGCGCGCGACCTCTGCTCTCGGGGTCACTACTTGGCCCTGCTCCACAACCGGTCCTATTGGTCCTGTACCTCATCCCCTTTCCTTCTGCTCCTTTATATTATGCGGTGCAACACGCACAACGGTAAGAAAAAAACTTAAACGAAATATCTGCATTACGCTGTGACGTGTTGGATTTTTCATATTTTTATTTTTTGACGTGCGAAATGATGACGCTTTTCTGATTTTTAATGAACCGCTGGGCGTAGCGGCACATCATGCGCGATGCAAGGATAGCGAGAGGACGGGGACTTTGTAGCAGACAGGCGGGGACGAGGCGCTGGGACCTGGAAGCAGGGCGGGAGAGCGGAGAACAGCGGAGCAAAGCGCGACTGGAGGGGAGGGGGGAGCCTGGATCGATCCTGGGGATAGAGAGGGAGTGAGTGGGACCAGGAGGACGGGAGCGAATCTGGGGACGACGAGAGAGAAGAGTGTGTATGAGAGTGAGTGA
>NW_026267193.1:1072483-1072846 GCF_000697945.3 Frankliniella occidentalis | reverse complement strand
GGGTGAGAGGGCGAAGGAGAAGAATGAGAGGGCTGGCGAGAGAAGTACGCGGGGAAATGTGTGTGTGTGTGTGTGAGAGAGAAAGAGAGAGAGAGGGAGAGAGAGAGAGAGAGAGAGAGAGAGAGAGGGGGGGGGGAGCAAAGATAGGGAAAGGTTGGGCTTTGATGGCATGAGAAGAAGTAGGGAGACGAGACGGCGAAGAAGAGACAGAGACAGAAACCAAGACAGCGTGAGAGCGCACGATCCGTCTGGTGGCGCTGAACGCGAACGCGAAGGATAGAAATGGCGAAAATTAAGCAGAGGCACGCAGTAGGAAGAAAGTAGCAGCAGTCGGCAGTCAGGGATGGGGTGGGTGGGGGGTGG
>NW_026267193.1:1068620-1072408 GCF_000697945.3 Frankliniella occidentalis | reverse complement strand
GGGGGGTGCATGGCGCTTGCTCTCGATTGGAGCTTGCCCGGCTGTGGCCCCCCTCGACGTCCAGAACCCTCTCGAGGGGCATCTGATCCTGCCCCGAGGACCTAAGCCTCGGTAGGGCGCGGCAAGGCTTTCCAAAGGAGCTCGGGAACAGGTGGCCAAAGGCCGACGGCAGCCCAGGAGAGGCTACCGGCACCGGGGAGAGGAGAGCGGTGCGAGGAGTCGGGAAAAGAGAGCGAGAGAGGGCTTTCGCGTTAGTTAGGTTCTTTTTCGCGAGGTGTCGAAAGGACTTACCGCACCTCGGGGGCGACGAAGTTTGGCCATGATTCATACAGTTACGCCGTGCTGCTGCCACGCTCTCTACGACAAGCATTTCAGTCCAGGAAAACTGTTCGGCACATCTGAAATATTAGCGTTGAAACAGATCAGTTTGGCCATCTTATGAAATGAACGTTCAAGTATTCGCGCTGATTCTCCACCCATCGAGTTGACAAACGTAAATTATACTTTTCGAAATTGGGACTTCAAATTTTACATTGAAGGTTTATTGCCAACCCCATCCGACCATACGGCACCGAGTTCGTGTTACGTTTTGGTAGGGGCGACTCCCACACGGTGAAAAAAGTTTCTTGTACTACAAGACCGTGTCTTGGATCTTATGGAGAATGCCATGGCATCTAAGACCAAGTCTTGTAATACAAGAAACTATTTTTACCGTGCACAAATATACTCAATAAACCCTTGATTTTAGTGCCAAGTAAAAAGCCCACTTTGAGTACTAATTTGCATAACCTTTTTGCCAGATGTTTTTCACGGAAATTGTATATTTTCTTCGCATATAAGCTTCTCTCAACGCCAGTACCGCGCCTCTTCTGGGGCTCAGCCTGGTGCGTTTCTACCCGTTTCTACCCCCTGGGGAAAGAGGTAAACCCGCAATCCTCCGACTCCAGAGCGCGCACCCGGTGCTTCCATGCCCAAACATCGCAGGCACATTGTGATAACTGAAGTATGTTTAATATTTCAAATCTCCATATTTGCACACATAGTAGGTGATGCGAACGGGGCAATATGATTTTGGCGTTTGCTCTCTCTCTCCCTCCCTGGGGTAAAATCTAATATGGGCACAGTAAGGGAAATTTTCAGAAAGATAGGGGGGTTGGACGGGGGGGTGGGGGACTCAATACCAGGGTCCGGGAAGGAGGTGAGGTAGGGGCAGGGGTCGACGGGTTGTTGGGCGGTGAGTGGAGGGAGTGGGGTGGGGGGCACCCGTGGGCAGGGTTGGCCTCCCCGCCCGGGCGAGGGGGGAGGAGGGGAGGGGAGGCCCGGCCGCGCGCCTCCCGCGCGCCTCGGGTTTGGGGGTGGTGGTGGTGTGGAGGGGGTTGGGGGTGGGGGAGCAGGTGGAGGGGGTGGAGGCGCTGAGGAGAGGAGGGCAGTTAGAGTTGCGAGGCCGGAGTGTGAGGAGGCGGCCCAGGCAGGCCTAGAGGCGCGCACGTGCTCCCAGAGTGTGTTGTGTGAGTGTGTGTGTGTGTGAGCCCGGCCGACGACAAGCAGACCGTGCCCCTCTTTGGGCCGTGCGAAGCTCAGCACACAGCGCCGCCGCCCGTCGCCGCCGGCCGCGCGCGTCCCTCCGCGACGCCCCCCTGCTGCCGGCCGCGCGCCCGCCGGGGCCGGAGCGCCGACAACACCTCTCGCCGGTGCAGCAGCAGCAGCAGCAGCAGCAGCAGCAGCAGCAGCAGCACAGGGCCCCGCCAGCTACCGGTGAGCATGATGCTGCAGTGGTGCCGGCGGCGCGGTGTGCAACCGAGTGGGCTCCCCCTCCCCTAACCCCTCTGTTACACACCCGCCGGCTGCAATGCGCCGGGAATGCGTCCAATACACCCGCTCCCCAAGCGCCCCCATGCGAGTTTAAGAAAGAGACGGACGCAAAAGCGTGGACAGGCTCTCTTTTGACGTTGTGTGGGATATGGCCCCGAGGCAGTGACAGTAGTACTCGGCTGCGCGCACGCGCAGTGCTGTGGTTGTGAAGGTGCAACAATGCCGTAGGTAGGACTTTGTTGACACTTCGTTAACGTTCGCGCTTCATACTTACTCCCACGCACGTTCTCGTATCGCTCCGACCTGACCCATGACTCGCACAAAAAACGTAAAACTATCAAAAATCTACTGTGCCGTGTGTCAAGTTTCTTTGGTGCAACCCCGTCGAGAAAACGTTTTGGTGGTGCACTCGGTCCATGGGGGTACGGCCATGACCCTGGAAACCCAAGTGTGTACATGTATGCTTTATCTCCTTAACACCATCATGTGTGTAGCAGATAGTGGGTGCATGATCATGTATGCAGGAGATAGTGTGCACATGTCCAAGTACACACTTAAGCACATAGCTCTCACATCAGCTTAGGACTCTAAGCGTGTGTATACATGCCCATGTGCACTACCTCCTGCACACATAAACGTGTAAACAGAACCTGCTGAATACTTGTAGGTATTCACAAGATAACGCATACATGTACACACTTGGGCTTCTAGAGTAACGACAGGCAGAGTTCATTACGAGCTCATTCTGCCCTGAAGACGAGAGTGCACCAAGCAACTTGACAAATGTCACCTTAGTTTGTTTTGTTTTTTTATTTTTATTTTTAATGAACCTAGTGTGTTTGCGCGTATGTGCGTATGGCGTGCGGTTGCCCGTCCAGGGGTCGGCGCGTTCCCTTCATCACAAACCCGAGGTTGATGACATTGAAAATTATGTTATTGATGTGTTTGGCATGACGTCATGTTGAGTAAAACCTGTCACCGCCTCATAATGCTTGTTCCATCGTCTTTTCGACCTCATTTCGTCACATATGTGTTCCACCTGGGCACCGTGGAACTACAACCCAAGACTCTGTGTTGTTGGATTCTTCTCTTTCAGGCGGTCAGCTTGCGGTCAGCTGGCAGGGTAGCACTTTCATCGGCAGGTGGTTCACTAACGCCCACTTTTTTGAGAGATTTCCAGAGATCTCCATGGCAGGGATGTTTAATACTAACTAACTTCCGTTCCAGTACGGTAACACCTTAACACGCCCGACCGCAACTCAGTGTGCCTGTTTTTAGTAACTGCATGAAACTTATTTTCTCACACCGAGAAAACGGTTCCGTTGAATTCGTTTTCTGATGTTTTACTGAAATACCGGATACAAATGATTTTCCAAGCTTCAAGGGGAAAATGCTCATAGAGCAAAGAATCATTCTTTAATACGAAGAAAGCTCCATCAAATAACGAAAAACATTTATCATGTTATATGTACGGAAATTTCCGTTGGAATGAGGGAATTACCATTAGTTCAATGGAACCCTTTTCTCGGTGCATAGGGGCTTGCGGCGTTGAGGGCGAGTGACATACAAATAACTTGGTTTGACAGGTCAAATGGGCGGTGTGCGGGCGTGGGTCTTGACATGCCGTAGTCATGCCCGTCCAGGATCACACACACACATTTATCGTCTATCATGACCACTTGACAACACTGTCACAACTGCTATAATGCCCGCTCAGTCTATCCTACCCCACCCGCTCCCTTCACGACTAGGCGTGAAAACAGCTCTATTTCCTTGGTTTATGCTTATGTTTTGTAGGCAGATTTACGGAGCATTTCATGCCCCCCCCCTTTCTCTCTACCTCTCAAGCCATTCTGGTTCATGCATTGCATTTGGGATGGGCACCCATCCCAACCACGACACGGTTTTGCACTGCACCAACTCGATGGGCACCGGCTCGACGGCCTCGGGCACACCACCCCGCGCATCTCAGCCCC
>NW_026267193.1:1066026-1067610 GCF_000697945.3 Frankliniella occidentalis | reverse complement strand
ATAATGAAAATTACGGCTTATTTATTTTTTTGCTTACAAAAATCAAATGAAATGTGTAATTATGGTCAATAGAAAGTGTTAAGGGTACTTCAAAGTAGATCTCCACAAATCCTCAACATCATAGCTCAAAACCAAATGCGCAAGGGATTTTTGGAACGTTGGAAAACAGGGTTCTAAATAAACCGCAAAAACTAATTTTCTCAGTCTGACATTAGTTCCGTATTGTGAACTGAATTTAATAACGGTACAGCAAGTAAAAAAAGTTTGAAGGATGCAGCAGGGTTTAGAGGTGAAACATCGAACATTACGTAACGACCGGTATTTTGACAAGAACCGCCATTTTTCAGTGTAGCCTGCCCTTAAAGTGTTCAACTACTTTGTATTTTAATAGTAGCACACATATAAATTCCCAGTCGAACACATGTACACTGATAAATAAAGTGTGCAAACTGGCATGCACATGCAATTGCTCATCACTATATTGAACACTTTTAAGTGTTACATTTAACTATATGTTTGTGTACTGTAAAGTTTTTAACAGTGAAGTTAAACACTTAAAAGTGTTCAACTTCGGGTTGGTCATGCAGATTTGGAAATTTTAAAGAGTTTAAATTTACTGCAAAACACTTTGAAGGATTCAAATCTCCAGCCGAACACAACACCTTAAAGTGTGCACCATACTTTGAAAACTTGCATGGGCATGTCAGTTGCACACTTTTTGTTTAAGTGTACTCATAAACCAAGTGTGCAATGGCTTAACACTTGTAAGTGGACAACTGCTAGTTGAATACGTATGCAAGTATTCAACGCCGTAGCTGCACTTTAAACTGGTCTTGGTCTTATGTGTCTTATGACGCCAATATATTGGCAGATCAAACGCTTAGCGCTTAGCGTATCGGAAGTGTTGGAGAGGGAAGTCGCACACTTGCAGGTGTTAAGCAGTTGAACACTTAGTTTATCAGTGTAGTAGCCGACACGGTATTGAACCCTTTTACATGCACGCCAGTAGACCACTTTAGATGTCAGTGAGAGCCTAGCATCATCAGCATACTAGACTAGACGCGACTAGATGTACCGACAAATTCCCGACATGTCCGCGCAAATGGGGTCGAAGCCGTATGGCAGAGTGAAAAGATAAGACATAGAGGAGTCTCACACGCGGGCGCTGCAGTTGGCGAATTCAGAGTAGTGCCACATTAATTTGTCTTCCTGATGCACACGGGAACAAACTGGCTCGAGAAGTGATCGGTCCACTCGATCAGCCGCATTTTGCTTTGGCAACGTAAGGTCGCATCGTTCGTTAGCCAACCCCCCCCCCCACTTCCCCCCAAAGAATCACCCTCATTTTCTTATATCTTTTTCTCTAACCACTGCGACCCCTCCCGGCCGAACTTCGTCCTCCGCTGCAAGGACAGGACCGCGACCTGCCCCCGGCGGCCCCCCGCGGTCCCCCGGCCTAGTGGATGAGCACTTCATTACGCAGGCGCCCTCCATGACACCTCGCCGGCGACCTCGCCCCCCGGGCCCGCCGCGGGCCGCGCCACCCAGTGACGCCCGACCCAGCCGGGGCCCGCCCCCGGCCCG
>NW_026267193.1:1062025-1064765 GCF_000697945.3 Frankliniella occidentalis | reverse complement strand
CCTGCTGGTGGGCCCGGGTGGGCCGCCGGCCCGGCCCCGCCGCGGCCGCCGTTACGTGCGGGAGTTCCCTGACCTTCACCGCCACGGCCACCCTTCCGATCCACGTCCACGACGCGCCACGCCCCCCGCGACCACGCCCTTCTGATCCCCGAGATATTGCCCCCCACCCATCTCATTACCACCCGGCCAGGTTGGGTCCGCTTCGACAACGCTCAGGCAGCGGCTCACCCCCTCCCCAGCACACCGGCATAGCGTCCTGTCAGAATAAGAAATGCAAGAAAAGACCCTCAAAAGGAAAGAGAAGTTCTTTCATTGATAAAGAAAAAGTATTGAGCAAGAGGGAGAGGGAGAGGGAGAGAGAGCGAGAGAAGCAGGCAAGTCGGAAAGGAAAAGGGGAGGGGAGGGAGGGGGACAGAGAGGTAAGGAGGGGAAGGGACGGGAGGGTGAGCGCGCCGGCCGCCGAGCGCGGAGCGGGGCAGGGAGGCGAGGGGTGAAGGTGGTTGTCCCGGGTACAAATCGATACCGCCGCCGCCACTACCGCCGCGACTGCTACTGCTGCAGCAGCATTTGCGCGGAGCGGCCGAGCCCGGGCACGACGGCGAGCGGAGCAGAGTGGAACACTCTATCTTTTTCTCTCTTTCTTTTCCTCTCTACTCTGCCCCTGCCCTACCCCCTTCCCCCACCCTTTCTCTGTTTCTCTCTCTCTCTCCGTCGTCTTTGGCTCCCTGCTCTCTCTCTCTCTCTGTCTCTTACATTTTTGACCGGTGCTGGCCGCGCGCCCGCCATCCACCGTCTGCTCCGAAGCCATCTCCCCCTGGCAATGATCACCAGGCCAGAGAACTCTTCTTGACAAAAGCGGAGTTCAACAAAATAACCCAATGCAGTACAGTCATTGTCCCTAAATTCGGACGGTTTTTGAGGAAAAACGCCTGTGATATCTAGAATTTTTGAAATATGAAAAATCGCTGGGGATTCTAGAATCCTCACGTCGAGACGCACCTACCACTCTCCGAAAATATTTTTTCGCGCTAACGGTATAGGGGTGAGGGCTGTTTGAATCGTGTCCGTATTTAGGAACCAATGCGTCCTAAATTCGGACAGCTTTGAAAAATTATGAAAAGTGAAAATTTTTTGGGGGGTATAGAAACTTCATGAAAAAATTTGACCTTACCCTACCGTCCAAATTTTCGTATCTGGTATAGTCTAGTCGCCAGAACTGCTTAAAGATCGTTTTTAATGTGCCCTAAATTCGGACAGTTGTCCCTTTTGCATGTAAAAGCCTATGTCCGAATTTAGGGCGCATTGCAAAAACGGTTCCCAAAACTAAACCGTGCGACGAAAAATCAAAAACTTGGTGTCATATTGTAGATAAAAGTACCAAGTTTCACATATGTTGTGGTCAGAATAACCCGGGCTCACACTGTTTGGAGCCCCAAATTCTTGCAAGACACATTTAAAAACGCCTGTTTTTGGGGGCTAAAAATACAAATTTCAGGAATTTCTGGAGGAAGCAATATTACTCACACATTAATTTTTTTGGCAGAAATGTAAACTTGGTGGTCTTACCTTCCCATCAAACCCATAGAAGTTAAATTTTGTCAACGCATAATGGATTTGGAGGCGACAATAGTGAAATACGGCAAAGTGTCCGAATTTAGGGCGCAAGTCCGAATTTAGGAACAATGACTGTAGTATACAAACGCGCGGACGGTTGACGATCAGTTGCAGAAACAATATCGCAATGGAGTTGGAGATGGCCCTCTGGAAGATATGCAGAGTGGACGATCTGCTTTCCTGTCCTGTATACCACACCGTACCGGGTTCAGGCGAGCTGGCGCGGCTTGCCAATAGTCACACAGTATGGAACCCGTCCGCACACCCGAATCCGGAACAGTATAACCAGTACGGCGCAGATCACCCACCCCGAACATGTTACCATGAACGTCACCTTCGCCTCCCTGGAGACCTTCGGTCTCATCCGGTCACATCCTAACTTTGCACGCGACAGGTGCCGCTCTCTCCCCCCTTCCTCCCCGCATGACCAAAGTAAACTCGCACCGCCAGTCGTCAGTTCCTCACGGCTCCCTCAGCACTCGGCAGACAGAGACCTTCTCTCGCAAATAACCGCACCCTGCATGAATTATGGACGTTGGTTGTCAACCACCTTCCACCTCCCGCCCCGTTTTCGATACCTTTTATACTTCATTTTACTTCCTTGCTGCTCCTTATTCCACTCCCGTCTCTTTTCTCATTCCAAATCAATCACGGGCCGGCGGTATCGGCATGACGAGTCCGCGGCCGGAGAAGAGCGAGGCGGACTGGGGAGAGGGAGGGGGAGGGGAGGGAAGGGGAAGGGGTAGGGGAGGGGGAGGGGAAGCGGAGGGGGAGCTGGGCATCGGGGAGGCTAATTCATGCGGACGGCAGGCGCAGGCTGCGCGGCACGCGCCGCACTCGCGTAAGGGGTAAAGTAAAGAACGAGGCACAGAAAAATAAAAAGAGGTCCGGTAGTGATTCCAGCAGGCATGCTCTCCATACCACCTTCCACCTGCAGAGGAGGACGACACCGTGGCGGACAGAGGAGAGGGGCACATCTTGTAGTGGCAGCGGAGAGAGAGAGAGGGAGAGAGAGAGGGAGAGAGAGGGAGAGATGGACAGAAGGACAGAGAGGGAGAGAAGGAGAGAGAGGGAGAGAAGGAGAGAGAAGGAGAGAGAGGGAGAGGAGAGAGAGGGAGAGTGGGAG
>NW_026267193.1:1057573-1061502 GCF_000697945.3 Frankliniella occidentalis | reverse complement strand
TGGCGGATCTACTTCTCCTGACTCCTGATTAAGGCCGCACCTCTTCGCTCGAGGCGGGTCGAGACGCGGCGTGCGTCGTCCCCGCGGCCTGCCCTGCCCCCGCCCCGGCCCGCCACGAGCCAGTGTTGGTTGGCTCAGCTCGGCTGTAAACTTGATCCGGAGCGGTGCTGTGCCGCTCGGACTGGCGAGGACTGCTCGTCGGGTACGCTGGCCGTGGACGCTAGCCGGGGCGACGCCTGCCGCCCGTCCGAGGACTTTATCTGAGCCGCTGGTCCAGGCAGCCTCCCTGCAACCCCCGGTGGACTGCTGGTATGGGTGCGGCGGAGCCACCGTCCCCTTAGCGCCGCTCAGCGCCGGCCGGCTTCCGACTTCCGGCTTCACCAGCAGCACATCGCCTCCGCCAGGTATGCAGCCGTGCACTTTGTGCGAGCAGAGCGTCCGCCCCCGTCCCCCTCGCGGCCCCCGCAGACACGTCCCCGCTGGTCTTCCCCCATCCATCTGGCCTGCTAAACACTGCCGCGTAGATTCCTTTGTCCTTGACGCCCAGGAAAAGCTTCCTCCGCGCCGCGGCGCACATCCGTCACGTTACTGGGACGACTGGAGGCGACCGTTTGTATCTCATCCATAAGGCGAAGGGTTAAAAATCTATTTGTGAATGTGTGTGTGTGTGTATGTGTGTGTGTGTTCGCTAACGCGTGTAAGAATGTGTGTGTGCAAGAGAGAAAAATAATTTGTCTTGCGGGCTTAGACCGTAACACTGAAGGCGACCCTCGTTAGCTCTTCGAGGTGCCTCTGTGTTTTGCTAGTCTCGGAAGGGGTTGCTCGCTCCCGGTGGCTCTGCGAGCGGTCAGGGGCAGCCCCCTGGCCCTCATGAGGCGCTAGGGTAATGGGCTGATTGGTGTGAACAGGGCCTAAGTCAAGTGAGTAGCCGTGGGGGGGGGGCGGGGGGCGGCGCGTGTACGCTGTGTTTACACCGGCCTGTGACGTGGGGCAGCTCTGGGGGGTTGGCGCGGGGTGGGCGTTGCTGCCGACGGCGGCCAGCCAGGGGGGCCGCGCCATGCGATCCCCGCTGCGGGGCGGGGCGGTCCGCCGCGCCACCACCCCGGGCCGCGCGCCACCGCCCCGCCCCGCCCCTGCCCTGCTCGCTCAAGCCTCCGCCTTTGACTTGTAGCTTGTGTTGGTGGTCTGGGCACCCCGCACCACCACCCACACACGCACCCACACCCACTGCAGCTTGAGAGTCATGGCAGAGGTGAGCCGACACTTTCCTGGAAGTTTGTCGCTGGAACGGCCCGAGTTTTGATACAATGGTCGCGAAAAAGAAAACATGCCCTCTGAGTCGATAGACAGAGCGCTGCGCTGCCGTTCCGCCTCGAACATGACAGCACCTTCACCCCTACCCTGCGACCACTGAAAGAATATACCCTCCTAGATAGCATATAGCAGGTCCCGGGGCACCTCTCCCCTTAACCCTCCACCACCCTTGTCTTGTACCTTTCCTTTACCGCTGTCTGTTTGGTAGATGCCCTGCTCGCCCCCACCCCCTTGCAAACACCTTGGCTGACTTGCTTCATTGACACGATTCACCTGTTCTTTCGCAGCGACCCTGCCAGCATCGCCGTAGCACCAGCAGCAGTAGCAGTAGGCCAGAGGCAACCACCAGGCGGCCGTCCCGGATGAAGCGCGCCCTAGTGCTGCAGTGCTGTGCGTGCTGCGCCTGGTCCCCGCCGCGGCCCCCGCCCCCAGTGGTGCCGCCCCCGGCGCTGCCGCCCCCGCTGGTCCCGGATGCAGCGGCGGCACGCCCCCTATGATGGACGTTGCCTCTGGCATGGACTATGTGTACGAGGATGTGTTCAAGGAAATCACGCGCAAGCTGTACGTGGACGCAGTGACCATGCAGCAGCAACCCAACGGCCAGGGCGCTAACGGCCAGAGCGTCATCGCTGGCGTCTTCAACGGCGTCATCAATGAGGCCATCGTCGTCAACGGCAAGATGGCCGACTTCGCCGAGGCCTTCAAGCAGCAGCAGCAACAGCAGCTGTCGCCGGAGCAGCAGCAGCCGTCGCCACCGCAGGTCGAGGCCGCGGGTGTGATCGTGGAGGCCGCCACCGCCACGACGGTGTACCTCCAGGACCAGTTCCAGACCGAAACGGATGCCGCCACCGCCGCCCTGGTGGTCGGCGAGGGCGGGGCCCTGACGGAGGCCGAGGCCGCCGCCATGGCCGTGGACACGTTTGACGGCCAGCAGGTGGCCGGAGCCCAGCACCTAGAGGAGGACGAGGCCTCCGCCGGGCCGGGACAGGCCCAGGCCGGCGAGGGGGAGGTGGACCCCAACGCCCCGGACACGTGGTTCATGACGGACGAGTCGCTCGAATGGACAGACTCCAAGATCGCGAGCTACAACCCCAAGCAGAAGCTGTTCCGCTGCATCGACTGCGAGTGCTGCGGCTTCCTGGCGCGGGTCGCGGAGCACTGGCTCGGCACGCACGCCAACCTGCGCGTCTTCCAGTGCCCCCACTGCCCGTACGCCTCCGCCTGGGCGCGCTGCGTGCGCATGCACCTGGCGCGGCAGCACAACGCGAGTGAACAGAACGCGCTCTGGACAGAGAACCCCGTGCTCGGCGAGGTCACCAAGTACCTCAGCCGGCTGAGGGCGCGCGTCGAGGCGGGACCCATCGTCATGGTCAACGAGGACGAGCTGGTGGAGGACGAGCAGCAGCAGCTCGAGCTGGAGCAGCACGAGCAGCAGCTGCAAGAGCAGCAGCTCCGAGAGCAGCAGCTGCTCGAGCAGCAGTTGCACGAGCAGCAGCTGCGGGAGCAGCAGATGCACGAGCAGCAGCTGCAGCAGCAGCTCCAGCAGCAGGCGGCCGCGCAGGCCGCGGCGCTGGGCGTGGCGACGGGCTCGCCGACACAGACTGAGCAGTACACCCTGGTGACGACGGCCGGCGTCGAGTCCGTCGTCATCTCGGCGAGCGCGCTCCAGCAGGCGCAGGCCCTCGTCGGCCTCCCCTCCTCCACGGTCGCGGCGGCGCAGCCGGCCGCGCAGCCCGCGCGACCCCGGAACCGCGGCAAGGGCGGCGGCCCGCGCAGGGTCAACAAGAGCATCGCGGTGGCGGCCGCAGTGGCAGCGGCCGCCGCAAGGGGCGACAACCCGGACCAAGCCGCGTCAGCAGGTACTGCAACGGGGGAGGTCACGCTCCACAGCGTTGTTACTCGCGTTGTTTGATGTGTTTGGTTTTGTTGTTTTTGTTCTTTTGTTTGTTGGGTGGTATCTTTTTTTTCCTTCTTGAACCTTCTGTCTAGTAGATGGGATTACATAGCACAGTCAGAGACTATACCGTCGTTATTGTTGCACTTTGTATTTAAGACATGTACGACTGCAGCGCAAAACAGAATATGTGTGTATTGATTGAGATGCCGCTTCTGTAATGTGTGTTCTTTATACGTCTTCTTGACTTCTTTCCGTTGAAGGGTACACCCTCTGCTAACTTTTATTTACTTTGAATAGGCTTTCTGGAGAGTGTATTTCGTGTATGTGCTGATATCGTTGATCTCTATTGTGTACAATCATCGTTTAATTTGCTAATCATATATGTTGTTGGCGTGTATTGTAGAATTTGGGGTTATATGACTTATTTGAGGCGCAATACGTGTCTTCTTCGCTGATTTTTTTCGTGTGCAGTATCTATTTGTTTTGGCTTTAATTGCATGACGAGACTGTGGGTTTTGGTGATGGTACACTTCCTACTAATATGCCTACTAATGCCTTAAACTCCAACTGCTGCATGAACCACTGTGACTTTCCATGATGAGGTGGAGGTTTAGTCTGAATCTAATCCTTTCTTCGTAATATAGAATGCAGCTGCAATCCGAAACTTGCGATCATTTTGACCAAATCGACCGCCCCCCCCCCTCCCCCAAAAAAGAAC
>NW_026267193.1:1044096-1052203 GCF_000697945.3 Frankliniella occidentalis | reverse complement strand
GGATCAGACCCCCATCACATGTAGGCTCGTTTGATTCGAAATTTCACGCTGAAGACGATGGTATGACTCAAAATAAGATTGCTCTGCAGAGGTAGTAACCAGAAGCAATATTGACTTCTTAGTGCAGAACTCAAGAGTTTTACAGTTACAAGTGGCAAACACTTCTGCACTTGGATTAGCAGAGCAACCAAGGGTTGGTCGCTACGACCGGACACTTGTATGAAGAGAACAAACTCCAGCTTGGTTCTCATCGTACAAGTGTCCGGTCGTGACAACCAGCTCTTGCTTGAGTATCGGATTCTCGATTCCAGTTAGTTATCAAATTTAGTCAACCAAACAGAACTGATCCCCACAAGAAAGTCTTTTTTTTTTTTTTCGTGAAAACGAAAAGGTCACGATGACGTCATATTAACGTGTTCAGGTCATAATTTGACTTGAGACGTTTAATAAGGACATGAATGTGTGTCAAAGACACCGAAGATTCTAATCCGTGACGTTTTCGTTTATTTTGTGGTGCGTGATACGTCGTGACGGTCCGCACGTACCGAGCACGAACTGCACGCGGGCAAGACAAACCACTAGACAGCTTGAAGGCGATCAACGCTTGCATCGTCGCCACAACAGAGAAAGTAGTCTTCCCAAGAACGACAACAAAATAAGGAAAAGGTATGCACGTTTTTAGTCTGGAAAACAGTTACTCGTAGATTTTAAAAGAGATGGGGACTAGTGTGATATAAATAGCGTTGTACAGGGTGAGGGATCTACTCCGTCTTTCTGCTGTATGCTGGATTCAGACGTACGGACGGGTTGTATAGAGCGCTTGGCGCCATGGTGAGTGACGGTAGGCAAGCCCGTTCGCACGCCTGAATCTTGAACAGTATAAGCAGAAAAAAAAGAACAGCGCAAATCACCCATCCTGTGCGTAAAATAATCTCAAAATTAAAGAGCACGTTTGTAAAACGCGACATGGGAATTTTGGAGTCGCACTTCCAGGTCTACGAAAAATCTCCAAGTGGTGAGCGGCAAATGGTGAGTACGTACGTGTGGATATGTATCCCTTATTTAAACTTGTCCATCCAGATTAGCGTAGATGCCAGAGACATAAGCTGCTTTTTGCCAGGCACCCTTAAAGCGTCCCCTCACTCCTCCTTACATTCCTAGCTGATTGATTCTCTTAAACTCAGTCTAATAGTCACGGGTTTAGGGTTTATGATGGTGTATGGTGTAAATGTAATTAAAAGAAAATTAAAAGAAAAATTTCAGTCGTTTGCAAAAATGTATCGCCCTTATTATTCTAGACGTGACTCGCACGTCAAAGGAAAAGGCAGCGGGTCAAAAGTAAAATGTGGATCCCGGCGCCGGGCAGGGCCAGATGTCGCTCGGCTGGCGGGCGGGACCAACTGGCATTTAACCGAGCACCCTCTGACCTTCTCACCCCCTCCTTCCTTCCTTTCCTCCTTCCATTGCTCCCTCCCCTCCGTGTCCTCGTCCGGTCGTCACTGTCAGGCAGCGCGCGGCTATGGGCGGGCTGCGGGGTGGGAGACTTCCCCGCGACAAAGGATGCAAGGATGCAGTCCGCGTGACCAAAAGGGCATACTTAAAAAGTAAATCTAGATATGCAAGGATGATGTTTTATAGTTTCATAGTTCACAGTCCATAGTACAGTTTTTCGAGTCAAGGGAGCATCATCCCCTCTATCACCCGCCTACAAGGGTGCTGGCCGGCGTGAGCAAGCAGGCATCTGACGAGATCCCCCTGGGGACTGCTCTCTTGTTGCAGCGGCCAGCTGCCCTCGGACCTGGTGCCGCAGCCGCCGCGACAGAAGCGCGGCCCCGGCCGCAAGGCGCTCGGCCAGTGGGGCGGCCCCGCGGCCGGCACCCTGCCGGGGCCCATGTACCAGGCGGGCGGGCCGCGGCCGCACGAGGTCATGAACCACATCCGGCGCCCGCCCAAGCGCTGGCGCCCGCGCCCGCACGGCGCCGACCGCCTCTTCAACTACCTGGAGGCGTCCGACTCGGAGGACGAGATGGAGATGCTGCCCGAGGACCTGGTGTGCCAGCAGTGCGGCCTCGAGTTCCTCGACACCGAGTCGCTGCAGACGCACCTCATGTCCATGCACCGGATGACGCTGGCGCCCTCGCAGGGCCCCGCGCCCCGGCCCTACCACTGCACCATCTGCGGCTACAGCTCCCCTTCGCACCCGGAGATCGTCGCGCACATGCAAAAGCACGCCGTCGTCGAGATGCGCTGCTGCGAGCCCGGCTGCAGGTTCTCAAGCAGCGTGCCGGTGAGTCTCGCGTGACTGCAGTGTTTCGGATGTATGCATCACCCTTTGATAATATTTACCACATATTTAAACGATGTTTGTAATGTAAGATTTACCGAGGGGTCCCCCACTTCCAAAACAGGTGTACAATGAGTTGCCGAGTTGGCGAGTTGCCGCGAGTAGGGCGCGAGTTGGGATCAATTTTTAGAGAGTTTTGCGCGATTTTGGCGCGAGTTTTCGCGATTTACACGCGAGTTTTCGCGAGTTATCGTGAGTTTTCGCGAGTTGTCGCGAGTTGAACGCGAGTTAGGCGCGAGTTGGGCGCGGCCAAGTGTACAACGAGTTGACGAGTGTGACGAGTGGGGGACCCCTCGAGATTTACACTTCAAAACATTATATAAAAACGTCTCGAGGTGCGCGTTTCATAATTCTGACCTGTCCGTCTGTCACGCAGGGCGCCATGGAGGAGCACGTCCGCCTGGCCCACCCGCCCATGCCGCCGCTCAATCAGAAGTGCCCACACTGCGGCTTCGTCGTCCTCAGCGGCACGGCGTTAAGCCGGCACGCCAAGACGCACCACCTCGCCACCGTCCAGTGCACGCCCTGCAACCGCGTGCTTCTGAGGTTCGACCGCCACCGCACCGGCGAGATGTGGAGCGAGGAGGTAAGGCGGCTGTGCGGACGGGCTGCCTACGGGCTGCCTACGGGCTGCCTACGGGCTGCCTACGGGCTGCCTACGGGCTGCCTACGGGCTGCCTACGGGCACGGGGCTTGCTTTCAGGGCCACCGCGATCTCTGTTCTGCTATGACTTTAATGTTAACCGGTCCATCTCATTTGTCCAGGAACAAGAGGACGACGAGGAGCTGATGGCCGCGGCGGCGCAAGCGGCAGAGGACGCCGTCAACGCCATCGAGGATGACGGCGACGAGGAGGGCGAGATGCACGACGAGACCGACGGGCCGACCCTGATGGCCGGCGGGGACGGGGCGAGCCTCAGGACGCCATCGGACCACGAGCTGGCGCTGCAGGCGCTGCGCTTCCACTGGCGCGTCAGGCGGCGCCGCGTTCGGCACTTCCGCGCGCTGCGCAAGCACCTGCAGTCCGTCATGGAGGCGCGCAGGGCCGCCGCCGAGGCCGAGGACGCGGGCGTGGCCGCGCGCCTCCGCCAGAAGCACGTCGGCCAGTGGCTGGTGCGGCGCCGCCTCGGCTGCTTCGCGTGCCCACCGGGCCGGCGGCACGCCTGGAACCTGCACTCGGCGGCGTCCCTCGCGCTGCACGCCGCCTGGCGCCACCCGCCCAACCCCGCCGCCTTCGCCTGCGACTCGTGCGACGCGCGCTTCCGGCACCGCTACCAGTCGCTGCTGCACGCCAGCCGCGACCACGCCGAGCAGGAGACCCTGGAGGAGGCGGCCGGTGGGGTAGTGCAGCAGCATGAGCCCATCGTCACCCTGACCGTGCCGCAGTACCTGGCAGCGTCCTCCACCGCCACCACCACCACTGCGCCGGGCCACCAGCAGCTGACCCAGCAGCACCTGCAGCTGCAGCACGACCCGCAGGCCTTCGCGCAGATGGACACGCTGCAGGTGCAGCAGGTGTACCAGGTGCAGGCCGGCGCGGACGGCACCGCCGCGGAGGGCTACGCCATGGACAACGTGACCGTGGTGCCGGCCGTGCTGTACGTCCCTCAGGACCAGCAGGCGCAGCAGCAGGCGCAGGCCGACCCGCAGGCCGAGGCCGACACCCAGCAGGAGCAGTTCCAGGCGCCCATCTACAACGGCATGATGGTGCCCACCGTGCCGGCGGACATGCCGGCCGAGCCCACCAAGCAGGTGTGGTACCCACAGCTGGCCACACCTTCCTATTACATCTCAACGCAGTTTCCCTCTACCTAAGTGATCACTGGGGTCCTCGCAAAAATGACAGTCAGGGAATCCATATAAATCGCACGCTCCATCATGTTGATGTAACGCTTTGGATAAGAGACTAATTTCAGCGTTGCACAGTGTGAACTTAAATTTTCTCTGGTACGGAGGAGAATGTGGGAGACTATGAAGATGTGTGAGTGATATCTTTTTTTGAAATGTGTTATGTTAACATAATATTTTAGTAAATTTGTGACAAATAAGTTTCTTGGGCTGGATGTGCAGTGTCCAGTTGATGTTGTTAAACGTAAGATGGAGAGTTATTACTAGTTTTTGAAATTGTACTAGTACGAATTTTAGTCCACTTAAATTCAATAATTAGACATTGTACATTTAGCCCTTGTAACCAATAGTAGTGAACATATGCTAAAATTAACTTAAAACATTTGTACCTTATAGCCGAAAACTATAGTTATGTTAACAGTTGGACCAAGATATAGTGTACCCACTGATATTTTCTTAAACCCATAAACCTTGAATGTCGACACAACAGTGCAATGTTGTTTCCATCATTTTCAGAAGTGAACCGTTGTAAAACACCATTCTTGAGATGGAATAAATTGAAATCTACATTCGCACGATTGTCGAAATCATACGTTTTTGCCAGTAATCTTACCTTTCACCGACCAGACGCGATTTGAGTCCTCACACCATCCTCTTTTCATCTTGACACAAGCAGCACTCAGTGAGCCTCGGCGACGTCGCCCGACAGGACAGAGGTAGCAGTAGCAGACGAACAGCAGAGTCTTGTCCGGACACTGGTCAAAAACTCCAGCTAACTTTGTGCTTCAATGCGGCGCTCCACCTGTGACACGAATATTTTACTTATCCTGGTAGTGGTACGTATACTAAGCGTAGTTTGGTTGGGAGAAAATGTACCTCTTTAGACCGTCAGTTGCGAAAGACATGTTGACGTCACAGTTGTTGATAGGTTAGAGAGGCTGCTCCGGACAACTTCTTGTCAACTTTGTAATCGAACGACAACGATGTTACCTCATAAAAGGGCCTGCAACGATGCCGTGACATTAGGCAACAGCACGGGTCAACTGGACTTGCCGGTGAATGTGGTAATAGTCTGCGGGACATATTTTCATTATTATTATCGCACACTCATTGTGCTGACAAGAAGAAGAATACGGGTAACAAGAAAACGGAAAGCACTATGCCATAACATGGTGACTTCCGTTTTCTTCGGTTTTCTTGTTCCCCGCATTTTTCTTCTTCTCACCTTCACCGAAATAATTTAATCAACTAACGTTTCTCTCGATAGAATCCCGACCGGAAACAGTTACAAAAAATCACGCTCTTTTAACGTGTAAATGGCTTTGATGGATAAAGGTACCATCCAGAATGTTTTTAATAATTTTTATAGCAGTTTTTCACATTTTCTCGCGACGATATAGCAGGATAAAGATACTGGTTCCGGTCGGGATTCCTGTTTTCTTCTCCCGGAGCCGAGACCGAATAGGGTCTATTGTATTTGCAAGCAGACATTGACGTCGCTGGCAGACCTGCCGTTGCTGAAGGTGTTGTCCTATGTGCCGGGCACGGACCTGGGCGCCGTGGCGCGGGTCTGCACCCGGCTGTACGCGCTGACGCGGGGGCACTGGTCGGTGTGGCGGGGCAAGCAGGCATGCTTCAGCTTCAAAGACCACGAGGGTCTCCTTGCCCTGCTGCGCGTCACCCCGCCGTCGTGGGAGTCGCTTGAAGTATGCATGGCTGACCCGAAATTGAGGTGGGATCACAAAGACATCCCCGACCCGGACCCGAAAGAAAACTACAACGTGGCGAAAGTCATCGAAGGTGGCAGGTCGGTACTGAAGGGCTAAACTTTGCCAACGGCGCCAAAACTTTAAATACAACGACAAATCCACCTAATTTTACCCCTGAAGCTTCAAATGTCCATAGACATGTTCTTATAAGGTGCGGACTCTTAAGGAAATTTCCATGAAATTACAGGACATTAAGCTTGAGCCTTCTCTCCGAAACTCTGGCCGTGACAGTTATCCAGGAGTTTGGGCAACGGCGCATCAAGAATTTATCCATTGAACTACACGACGTCCGCAGGAGGGATCTGTTTTTTTCCAGTCTGCATCAGGCCACCTCATTGGAGACCATTAATGTAAAATGGTCGTGGCCTCCTAGTTGCGAGGGTTGGGAGCCGCAGTCCTATCGTGCCAGCTCCCGGTGGCCACAGGTGAGATCACCCGCTGGCGACCCTGCTACTTCTTCATCAAGGTTTAGGGTTCGGCCATTGGGTAGGTTGCCTACACTGTAAATCCGGGGTGTCCAGCAACTGTGCGATTTAAGGTGCCCGACCCTAAAACCTGTGCGACTTAAGTCGCACAGCTGCTGTACACCTTTTAGTTTGGCATCCTTTTCCCCTGCACAAGGGCCCAGGCCAAGCCTAGGTAGGGAGGGTGTCCTGTTGTTGGACAGACACCCCCTGCTTGGGCTCCTCTGCAGGGAAAGGGCGCCAAACTACAAGCTGTCCAGCAGCTGTGCGACTTAAGTCGCACAAGTTTTAGGGCCGGACACCTTAAGTCGCACAGTTGCCGGACACCCCGGGTTACAGTGTACAGATGGGCCCAATAAAGGGGTTTCAGGCGGGGAGGGGTGAGAAGGAAAGAAACTCAAAATCGGGTGACAGCAGCTGTTTCGCATGCAAACTCTTATGGCGCCTGAGTGGGTAGGCAATGTCTTGCCTGCAGCGCAAGTCTGTACTGCGGGATGGCCTACCCTGAGTCTGGCAGGCGCCGAGCTGTCGTAATTAGCTATTTCAGAGAAATGGGGAAGAAGAACAGCACGAACAACAAGGAGGCATTTGATTCGTCGCTCAGGTGGAGGGGAAAACTTGGCGACGAATCACGGGCCACCTTGTTATTCGTGCTGTTCTTCTTTCCCATTTCTCTGAAATAGCTTATTTGCCGAATTCATCCGAGAAGAAAACGGACGCACTTTCGCACTTTCTAGACGATTCCTTCTAACAGAGAAGTGATTTCCTTTTCGACCGCAACGTGCTTCTTCTCTTCGCAGGTGCTGCCTCGACTGCATAGCGTCACGTTGGATTATCGGGGTAATCATCACGCAGAGTTCAAACACGAGTGTCGCTGGTTACGGTTGCTGATTGAAGCGCACTGGTAAGTGCTGCTGCTGCTGCCTCTTTTCGTCCTCCCGAAGGCGAAACTAGTGCAGGTGCTTTGAACACTCTGCCCTGCTTGCAGCGAGCAGCTGCGGCGCGTGTCCCTGCGCTCGCCCGAGGTGATGTCCCTCCTGGAGTTCTGCCCCAGCGGCCTGGAACGGCTGACCGTCACGCCAGTCGAGGGGATGGCGGAGAAACTGGAGCCCTTGTTGCAGGGTCTAAGGGAGCTGGAATTCATCGGCAGGTTTTCCTCGAAAGCGGGAAAAGAGGTGAGATCCTCTTAAGGTGCCCTTACACTCAGCGTCCGCTGTATCCGCATTGATATGTTAAACCGTTTTCAGATATGGTTTTTATTACCAAACGTTAGAAAATGTGTCCAGGATATACGGTCGTACATTTGATTAAAATTTCTGCCTGAAACATCAACGGAAAATAGAAAACGGACACAGCCGGACACGTCCGCGGACACCGAATACGCTGAGTGTAAGGGCACCTTTATGTATGGTATCCTGTTACGTCACCGACCTTGAACCGAAATTTAATACATCCCTACGCGTCTTTAGCTGGCGGTCTTGTTGAGGGCCTGGCCGGGTCCGCTGGTCTCCTTGGGTCTCGAGCACTTCCCCGAGGAGGTGGTGCGGGCCCTTGGGTCGGGCGCTCTGGCCGGCCTGAAGCACCTCAGACTAGGCGACCCGCTCGAGGTCGTCGCCGAGCGCGCCCTGTCCACAGCGCTGCCCGGCCTGCCCAGCCTGACCCGGCTGGTTTTGAGCGCCGCC
>NW_026267193.1:1037318-1040191 GCF_000697945.3 Frankliniella occidentalis | reverse complement strand
CCTCCAAAACACGGCCCATCAGGGTGCAATGCCCTCGTGTCCATCTGTTCCAGTAGAGGAAGATAAGCTTGAAACCCCAAGGGGCGGAGGGGGGTCAAATCGTGTGTACACTTTGCCTATATTTCTTGTGCATTTTTCTTGAATTTATCGCGTGTATTTCCATATATTTCTGAAGATTTCTCTGTATTCTAGAGGATTTTTTTGTATTTGTTTATGTATTTTTTGGTATCTGTGTACACGATTTTTTCGAGTTTGCCCAACCGCCAACGCAAGGAAGCGGAGATGCGAACTCGACGGGGCCCGCGTGCGCGGAGTAGCGCCGCTACAGGTGGCGGGCCCCCGCGCGCAAAGGGGGAGCGCAGAGCGCAAGGAGAAGAAGAGGTGGCCTGTCGAATTGACGTCCCTACACTCACTTTATACCTTATCAATAAAGTCTTTCAGAGAAAAAATGAAACAGCTGAAAGTATCGTAAATCCTTCTTATCAGTGTAAATAGTGGTGATGGTGTCGTGACAAAGCAGCACCAGTAAGAATTGAGATCATGAAAAAGTATGATTGTTAAATGATACCGTTTCGACGCAACGGATCGTTTTGACATCGTTTCGAGAGGTATCATTTCTCACTGGGTAGGTTACGTGCTCTGCAGTGTGCCTCCACACGAACATGTCAACACCGCTCCCAGTCCGACAATCTTGTTGAATTCTCTCATACCTAAGGGATCGTCGAAAAAGAACGTCTGTTTTTCGCAGATTAATTTGGCACATTGCGGGAGCTCGGCGCCTGCGAGACTCAGCGTAGGCCACCCCGCAGTACACACATGCCCTATAGGCAAGATATGGCCTACCTACCGGGCGCTATGAGAGCTCGCAGAAGGGGCTGATCTGGTCGTACACTGTTAAAAAAAGTCTACAGCAGTTACAACAGTGTTTAAACTGATAGTTGGAATAACGGTGGCATACTGTTAAATTTTGATCACTCTCACACGGTCAAAAATGAATTTTAACAGTGAAGGACTGTACTTCCCCGACGTACCCCGTAGAATAGAGCTCAAAATTTAACAGAGTGTACCACCGTTAATCTAATTAACAGTTTGAAACTATTGTTAATGCTAAAGATTTATTTTACAGTTGTAGTGCAACGGCGAATGACGGACGTACTTTATGGAGATAATAAAACTGACTATACACTAAAAGCTTATGAAAATTTTTATTTATAGCTTACTAGTTCTGTGTAAGTGCTCTTCTTACACATTTTTTCTGTAGTTTTGATGTAGCGTCCCCCTCGTGGAGCTGTGCTCTTAAGGGACTGATTTCTTAAGATAATTAAAAAAAGCTGGTGTGAACAAATTTGTTGACGCTCGCTCGCTACAGGGCTCTAGCGATTGGTCCCATGGCCCTATTCCCGCGAGCAAGGCAGCGAAGGAGGCGCAGCTTCAGGATCAAATACCTTTCTACTTGAACAAGTTTGAACAAATTGTAAAGGAGAACAATGGCTTCCTCGTCAACGGAAATGTACATACGTGCCCCAACTAAAATGGAAGCTGCTGTGTAATTATTGGTGTACGCATTTACCATGGGCAGTACTTTGTTGCACCCCGAAGTACTTCAAGTACATCTACAAAAGGGACTTTTTGGAAGGCTATCATCCCCTGCTGCAAGAATTGGTCAAGAAGGTGGAATCTACTCCCGCCATTGCCAGGCACCTTGGAAAGCGCCCCCCCCCCCCCCCCCCCGGTAATGAATGAAAGTCATTGTTTTTATTATTACTGTTTTGATAAACACCAAAATAAAAATAAAACAAGCTATTTATAAACAATTTTGTGTTGTTGTTTTACCAATTACTGGTCTTGCATTGTCATAACATCACTTTTATATTTGCAAAATGATGAAAACGTTTCTCTTTCCTCTTTTTATTTCATTTTTCCTAGCCTTGATGCCGCTGACAGGGGTGGCGATGAATAGTTTAATTGTCTACGCGCTCAGGGATTTTTGAGATCGAATTTCCTATTTCTGAGAGGTTCAGGCGGATCACTAGCTCACCAGAGACGACTAGAGGTGGACTAGTCCGGGCCTGCCGTACACAACGGCCGTTAAAGCTTGTCGCGCAGCAGGCTGACTACCCTCCACACCTTGCCCATAGCCTCTCCCGCTGCGGCGAGGCTGAGCCGCCCCACTCCCGTTATGCGCAGGGCGGGGGTGGCGCTGGCTGTCAGCATGACGAGGGCGAGCGCGCGGGCCTCCGGTAGGCTCACGCTACCGCCGGTGGCGGCGTGATAGGCGGACCTTGCCAAAGAGGCGCTCGAGTCGGAGAGCTCCTGGCTGAGGTACGAGTACTGGAGGAAGTCGCTGACGATGGGAAACAGGAAAACGGCCGTCGTGAAGCTCACGTCGCCACAAAGCACCTGAGTATTAACAAAAGGGTGCATTACGTCCCAGCCCCTGCTGCCGTGGAGCTGTAGCATATACTCGGTCAAAAAGGAATTGCTGGTTTTGAATTTCACTTTAACACACAACTAAACAACAACCTGCCCTGATCCTGAATCATTACTGCACGCATGGAGCTATTGAGCTTCGAGTTTTGCCCCATCATGCACAAGTAAGAAACATGTAACCGCGCGCCCAAACCGCACAAACACGGTTTTCCCACAAGAACCCACGTGTCAGTTCGTTTAGTTTTTAGGAGTTGATATTACTTAAACCATATTTACAAATTCTTTCATATTTGCAGCATTGATACTCGTAGTCCTTTTTACCACATTGTATAAATTGTGTCTTTCTGCGTGCCATGATAGTTACCAGCGTCTTGTCGGCGGGGTGGGCCGAGGCGTAGGTTTTTTTTGTGTTTTCTTTTCACTTCGGCTTGCGCACCTGGTCC